>NW_027531893.1:133708-177830 GCF_008692635.1 Crocuta crocuta
AAATATAATGGTCATTCTGCCCGTGTAGTTGTTGTGCTCCAATTTTAGCTCATAGAAATGATGATTCTTTGGGAAGATAAGAAAATGAATCCATGCAAAAAATCAGCTAAGTATACAAATGTCGTCAGGAGTATAGAGATGAGTGTATAAGCACAATGTAGTCAGGATGGGCATAGACAAGTGCTAAAGATTGAAAACATGAGAATTAGAGAATCATGAAGAGCAGCATGGAGAGGAGAGGTGTGTAGTCTCTACACTGTTTTAGACCACTATGCTTGAGGTTCTGGATTCTAAGGACTTCACTGGAACCAGAACAAAGTCATAGGAGTTAATCTTTCTGTTAACAGGGGCATGGGAGAAACAAAAGTGAGATGGAGACAAAATCATATCTATAGAAACACTTATCATGAAGCCCTCTCATTCCAAAAGTAAATGCTATAAAATAGGGAAGGCAAGGCCTTTTACAGGTCTCCAAACAATGAGAAAATTGAAAGCAAAAATTGTGACTTATTATCTTGACTTTGCCTTTAAGGGTCCCTGCAACTTTATTACAGGATTCTAAAGTATGAGTTTCCGATTTTCTGCTTGGGATTCATTGAACAATTCATTTGCTGTATAATTCTTTCATTTGGTTTCTTTAATATTTGCTTTCTCAGTTTCTTAAAGTTCCATTCTTTTTATTAAAACCAGGAGTGCTTTAAATTAAAATTTCCACTCAGACTTTCTTCAGACAACCAAAGTGGTGATACTTCGGACTAGAGGCTCAGGTGAAAGCTTGCTAATGATTATCAATTCTCAGAGAAGACATTAAGTTCTTTGTTGTACTCTTCTCAAGAGAGGACTTAGTCCTCATTCATCTTTACCTGGAGAGTTTGGTATACTGGGGTCCGTGCTGTGTTCAGGCTGTAGCCTTTACCTCCTGCCTCCTTCCACCCAGTGCTGCGATGGGATTGTCAGAAACCACTGATAATAAAGCAAATTTTGTCACTTACCTCCCCATGTTCTCGCCTTCACTTCAGATTTCGACTCTATTCCTCAGTTTTGTGCCAGATCAGGTAGGCATTGAAAAAGAATTTTTGATGTTATGTCTAGTATTTTTGTTGTCTCAGTAGGAGAACCATTCAAGGTATAGAACTTGAAAGCCTTTGAGTTCACTGTGAAGCAGGAGGAAGCCAGATACTGAAAGAGACAAGATGTTTGAACTTCCTCGGAGTGGATAGTAAAAGTTTCCGGGAGTAATGGCAGCCTAGAGTGTTACCAAGGCCATAGAGTCGTGCAGGAGAAAGTGGGAATCTAGTCTGATGAGCACGGAAGTAGCTGAAGAGCTAAAACAGTGACGGTAAAGAGAAGGCCGGCTTGTGTTGAGGAAACATGCCATGTGCCATCCAGAAAGAATGAATTTTATATCATAATGGAAAAAAAAAAACATTGCTTCCCATCAGCAATTTAGTGGGAGATCTGCTCTAGAATATATAAATTGAATGCACATTATATGGTCAAATAAAGAATCCCTCTTTTATTAAAACTCGGAGGCAAATACCTAGCATAATTAACATGAAGCAAATGAGAAATCTTGCCTATGAATTCAGTGTTTATTCCTTTTTACTCCTTAGAAAATCGAACCATAGGGAGGGGGCAAGATGGCGGAGAAGTAAGGAGCTCCGTACTTGCACTCGCGCCCATACATTACACAGAAAAGATCTGAAGCCATTGGAAANGAACCATAAAAGCAAAAGAAACTAGAGTGGACATTAAACTTGTCACGGGAGGTAAGGTAAAATGATAGCGTTACTTCATCTTGGGGAAGAAGACAGAGGATGAAGTGGGTGATTGAGGTCAGGAAGGAGAAAATGGGGAATGTGGACTATAAGGCTTGACGACAGAAGTGGAAGGAAGCATTGTGAGCAAAACGAAAACAAGAGAATAAATGCAGATAATATAAAAGGGAAGGAAGACTAGGAGCAAAACATAATGAATGTGCTTGAAAAACTAAGAGACTATCTGAATTAAAAAACAAACAAATAGACCCAAGAAATAAATAAAGATGAGGAATAGAAAATTTTTAAATGAAAAGATGTCAAAGGAGAGAAAAGAGATGGAAATCCTGAGAAAGGAAAGGAAGTACAATCTGTCAGTGTATATTCGTGTCTTTTGGAATCGTTGTGGGAATGTTTAGGCACGGCTCCAGAAAACATGATGTCCAGTCTTTGGGGGGATTTACAGATTATCCATTTACAGGGAGCTTAAATGTTTCTTCCTCAGTCCTATAGAACAAAACAAATAGGAAAAGAGCTGTAACCATCCCATGGACAGTGAAACAAACCGTAAATACTCGTTCAGAATTATTTAGTTTCTATAGGGTTTGACTTCCTTTATAACTCTTTAAAATGGGTTTTTCAAAATCCTTTAAATAACATGTAATAACATGTAATTTGAGTAAATATCTAAAGGGAAAAAAAGTACTTTTCCTGGTCTTCTGTAAACTCTGCCAACAGGTTGGAGGACCCACTGGGTTTAGATTCCTATACAGGCAGTCTCCGTTTTGACATTTTAGTCAAATTTGTGACACATAATTACAAGGCAGATGAAAACATTAGATCTATTTATTTGAAGGCAAATAAAACATCTTCAATCTGATTCTTGCATTACTACAATGTACTTGAAAGTACTTTGAGATATACACTAGGTTTGCAAATATGCAAAAAAGAGGAAGGAAGGAAGGAAGGAAGGAAGGAAGGAAGGAAGGAAGGAAGGAAGACCTCACAATTACTTGGAGGATATCCCACATACATTTGTTACTTTTGAAAGACTTGATTTTTTTTTAAGTTTTATTTATTTTGAGAGGCAGAGCAAGTAGGGGTGGGGCAGCGAGAAGGTGAGAGAGAGAATCCCAAGCAGCCTCCACACTGTCAGCATGAAGCCTCGAACCTATGAGCTGCGAGATCATGACCTGAGCCGAAACCAAGAGTCAGATGCTTAACTGAATGAGCCACCTAGGCACCCCTGATAGACTTAACTTGTATTAAAAATGTATGAAGACAGTCTCCTCAAGAGTGTCTTAGATTTAAGATGGCAACATTACCATGTATCTAAATCTCTCTGTGTGGACTGCCATTAAATTGAATGGTGTATTATTTAACCAAAAAAATAAATTAAAAAAGAAAAGACCCTTCACTAATGCAGTTAAATATAGAATAGTGATGGCCTCCCTCAAGAAACAGAGATTTTTCTCCATGTAGAGCAAGGAAGAGAAAGAAGGGCAAACGGAAACTGTCACCTCATAGCCAAGTGTCCCTGGGAATAAGTGGAGAACATCTCAGAGAAAGTCTTGATACTCACCTACTGGGGAGCCTGTGACAAAGTCACAAAGAGTATGCTGCATCCTCCAGATTAAATGTATCCTAGTTTATTGTGCACACAAAAATAGTGCTCTACTTTAGCTGATTTCTGGTTGCCAATCAAAATAAAATTTAAAACACTAGTATCTTCAAAGGAGAAGTGTGCACCTCGTTATTACCTTCAGTCTGTTGGATCTCTTAGCTGGTCAAGTAAATGGATAGCCTAAATTATCCCTTTTTTCTTCCTCTGCACCCAAAAGATTCAGGCAGGGATCTGTACCAAGGTCTGATGGACCTCATATCAAGTATAGACTTTCCTTTTAAAAAAAAAAGAAAGAAAGAAAAAGGGGTAGAGTAAAT
The DNA here is from genome assembly GCF_008692635.1 of Crocuta crocuta. NCBI lineage: Eukaryota > Metazoa > Chordata > Mammalia > Carnivora > Hyaenidae > Crocuta > Crocuta crocuta. Next base: position 137,407 of record NW_027531893.1, read on the forward strand.
GAGGGGCACCTGGGTGGCTCAGTTGGTTAAGTGTCTGATTTTGGCTCAGGTCATGATCTACCGGTTCCTGGGTTTGAGCCCCGCATCAGGCTCTGTGCTAACAACTCAGAACCCGGAGCTGCTTCGGATTCTGTGTCTCACTCTCTCTGCCCCTCCCCCACTAGCACTCTGTCTCTCTCTCAAAAATACATAAATATTAAAAAAATTTTAATAAATAAAAAGTGGAGTAAATGGAAACAAAAAAGGTCATTATTAGACTCACAAAAATACATTCCAGTCCACAACAAGAAAAGTACAAACATTTTCTTTGTAAAAAGAATGCAACAGGAAATTTTAGAAAAATTTTCCCGTTTCTTTGAATAAGTATGTGTAATTGCTAAAACTAGAAGTAATATGCAGAACGTTTTCAATGTAGCAAGCAAGCAATAGCCATTCAAAATCATCTCAAATATCTCCATTTATCAACTCCTTCCCTCCTTAGACTTAAACATGTGGCAGCATTTGGGATCAAAAGGTGTGGGTTCAAGTCTTGACTCTTTAAATTCTTATCAGCTGAATGTTCTCTGAATGTTCTCTGAAATGTTGTTTAGTACCTTCATCTGTAAAAATGAGGAAAAATATTCTAAAATATTTTACAGTGGAGCAGTTAATATGAAAATTAAGCAGAGTGAATCATATAAAAAAAATCCCTATCCTGTGGAGAATTCTAATTTTTTTAATGTTTTTTAAAAATTTATTTCCGAGAGAGAGACACAGTGTGAGCAGGGGAGGGTCAGATAGAGAGCAAGATACAGAACATGAAGCGGACTCCAGGCTCTGAGCTACCTGTGAGCACAGAGCTCAATGTAGGGCTCGAACCCACAAACCATGAGATCATGACCTGAGCCGAAGTCGGACGCTGAACCGACTGAGCCACTCAGGCGCCCTTATCCTATGGAGAATTCTAAACACATTTTATTTCTCTTTCTTCATCTCACCCTTTTCATTCTCCTTTTCTTCTTTCCGTCACCTCTTTCCAATTAATGGTTCATGTTTCTCCTCCACTTCATAATGAGATTTCTATAACAGACATGTTACATATGTCAGTTTTCACTTTTTTATGCCCATCCCACTCTCTCCTTTGTGTCATCTTATCCCACAGAAGCCCTAACACTTGTTAAGTGAATCTCTGCCCAGATCCTGACCAGATCCATTTATCTCCTTTCTAGCTATCATCTTTTGACTTCTTGTCCCTCATACCAAAAGCTAGTATTTCTCCTTCTTGCAGTCTTTCTAGGCATCACAGGTGCTGTCGTGGAGCCTCAACTCTAGTTTCACACTGCATTCATTGACTAGCACCGTACCCGGGAAAGGCAAAGGATTGTGGGATAAAGCATAGCTCTTAGTCAATGATTAAGTGTAGTAGTTAAGCACATGAAGTCTGGAACCAGACCTTGATTGAAAACACAGTTTCACTACTTCCTGGCAGTGCGAGCTTGCTCAAGATATTTAATTCCCTCGGCCTCAGTTTGCTTAGATTTCCTGAAATTCCTGAGGTTTAAAAGGGGTAATAAATGTATTGTAATTAGCATAATGCCCAGTACATAAGAGTAGCTAACATTTGTGGAACACCGTATAAATGTTACACTAATTTGATGATCTTTCAAATGAGTGATGAGAATTAAGTAAAGCACAGATGAATGACATTACTGAAAATTACTTTAAATACTTTTGTGTTTGTCTTTTAATCTTATACTTTTTCATAACAACTCCTTCCTAACAGAAGTTGAACTTTCATGATTAAGATTCAGAAACTGTAATACAATTTCAAATATTTATGAACAGAGAAAAAGAATTTAATCTCAGAATGGTTACTTAAATATACTCATTTTAATTCTGAAGACATGTCTGAAAACTCTATTTACTGGAATGAATATTACAATAACACATTGTGATGGAGGTTCCAGGTAAAGTTCTGAGTACAAGAGCATTTTCTTCTGGGCTTTTGAGTATTTATAATTCATATTTCATGTGTTACCAACACGTGAAAAGCTACCTGGTAGTAATTAAAACTCTCTTGACCTTGAGTATGTCTACAGGTAAGACAGATCTTTCTGTGGTTTGTGTCATTTTCATTACAAGACTAAAGCATTAAATTTTAATATTTGGTATTCATACATCTGTCAAAATTCATTTTAACTCATGCATAAACATGTTATTTGCATGTTGATTAACTGCCACAATTTCCTTCATAACAATCTCAGATTGGAAATGCACATAAATCACAACTGAGCAGATTCCTATTAATTCCAAAACCTCATTTGAAATAATTGTTGTTTTTCTGGAGAAAATCTGTAGTCAATGTGCAAATTATACATTTTGTTTATATATATGATCTATAGTTGATGTTTTAATTAGACATTTGTTTATACATGAAACTTGGATTTCCAAATGAAATACTATAAATATAGAAAAGATTTAGCCAAGCTAAAGTGCAAACTTTGTGTGATCAAATTAACTAGTTTGGCTGCAGGAGGCAGTTAATGAAGCCACCCTGGCAATCACCCACGGTGGCATTACCTTCTAGAGGCAGGCGAGGGAGCTCTTCCCCACAGTATCCTGGTCTAATGTCCAGAGAGAGAAGCCAGCCCAGTCAGAGAAACACCCCACCGGTTTGAGCAGCATCATGGCAGTGCGGTGTTTGGAGACCTTGAGAAACATGATTAGATCTGTCACAAAAACAGGAGGACCTTTTGGGATTCTACTGAGGTTTTCAGAGATTCCAAATGGTTCAGGAGGAATAGGGAAGTTACGGTGTGTACTCAGAGCTAAAAATGGAGGGCTTTCAACTCAAGGGGTTCATTCAAGTTCACTCCCAGCCTACAATCTGAAGTGTGCTGGAGCCAAGCTATACTATGTGGGCGAGTGCCTTCTGATACAGTCAGTGGATTTTGACTTTGGATTCTGGATTGCTTTTTTCACATATCCTTTAAGTGTTCTGAAATACAAAGAAGTTTGTGATCTTTGGAGGGTTGAAATTTTGAACTGCCTCTGTGCTCTTTAAAGAATGGTTTTAGCTATATATTTTGGGAGTTCAACAGACTCCTCCTGCTTTCTTTTTATTCTGCTTTAATTTGCACTGTGCTTGTCACGAGCCTCATTTCTTTACTTAAAGCATTCCGATAGCATGGAAACACTTATTTTTGTTAACAATGAGAGGGAGTATTGCATACTGCCTGTCCTGAAGACTGAGTATCTGCTGATAACATCGAGGCCTATTTTTAAAGCAGGGTTGATATTAAATTGCGATAGGTGAATTAAATAGCTCACAATAAATTTGTTCTCAGAAATAAATGGAAACATCACCTGTAAGCTTAAGTTATGTTGAAATGATGACATCTTTCAATAGGTTTCTAACATTCAGAAAACAGTCAAGGGGAGTTATGCATGTTTTCAAGGAAAGGTTAGAAAAATGGAACACAAATGACATCTTATGGGCAAATTGACATCTAGCTGTTCTTCAATAAACTCTTTGGCTAGGGAGGCAATGTGGACTGTAGCAGAAACAGCAGGAGAGTGAAGACACCTGATCCTGGGTCTACCACTAATTAGCTGTATCAATGCAATGTTTATTTTCTACTCTGAGTCTCAGGCTACAGTGATGTCAGCTGTGCAGAATGGGGCATAGTCATTTGAGGAGTTAAAATTATTTACCTTTAAACGGTATTAGAAAAAAATGAAAGCATATATTGTAGATATATGCATATGTCTATACATACAGATAGAAAAAAATAAGACCTATATGGTAGATATAGATAGATATTGATATACCAAAAAAAAAAAATGGCCCGATAAAGCAATATGTTGAAATAAGAAGTAAAAGGTACAAAAGAAGGAGAGAAATAGTTCATGGATAATAATTCTCTTCTGGTCTTTCCATGGCAAAGTTGTTTCCAAGTTTCTTGAGTTAAAAGGAAAAAAGTGTAAAATATTTCTATACTACAGAAATAAGTCTTGTTTCACTTCCAAATTGAATGAATTACTTTGACTTAATTACTTAACTCAAAAAGTTTTTCAGAAACTAATATATAAACTTTACTAAGCAATCTCATTCGTCACTGTACCCTCAGTTCCTGATCAAGTGGCTGAGGTTATCAGAGAGGCTCAAGAAGGATTTGATGAATGAATAAATAAATGGAAAAATATTGGATATGACCCCACCTTATTAGTCCATACACCACTGAGACATTTATATCCTTAAAATGTTATGTTAATACTGCCTGTATTAGTTAAAGTTTTCTAGAGAAACCCAAAGAGAGATTTATTGATGAATTGGTTCACACAATTATGAAGGTTGGGAAGTTCAAAGTCTGCAGGGTGGGCTGCCAAAATGGAGACCCAGAGAAGAGCCAATGTTGCAGTTGAAGTCTGGAGGCCGTCTGCTCACTGAATTCTTTCTTGCGTGGGGAAGGTCAGTCTTTTGTTCTATTCAGCCCTTTAACTGATTGGATGAGGCCCACCCACAGTATGGAGGTGCTTTGCTCAAAGTCCACCAATTCAAGTGTAAATCTCATCTAAAAACACTCTCACAGAAACAGTACTTAGCATATATCCCCCAAATCACCAAACTACATCTTTTCACCTTAGTTCAGTAATGAAATAATTCAGCTTAAAAGGCATTTTGAAAATTCAACATTTTATTATTTACGTGTCTACTACATGTGTGGCCCTTTGCTTGATACTGGCCTTACATAGGTAAATGAAATAAACTTCCCATGGCTCTAGAACTTACAGTTTGATGGTAAGATAAACATATTTGTAATATCACATTATGTTTTTCATGTGCAACATGAAAAAAATGCAACCTAAATTTTCTCTTCTTAGTGTCACAATGATACTTTTTTGATACCGACTTCTTGTTCTTTTCATAATGCTCCCCCAATCACCGTGTCATCAGCTCTCCTGCCTTTTCTAACAGCTGCATCCACAAAAGCCATGCTTTTGTTGATCAGGGCCTCAACCCTATTGCTTGTTAATTTGGACGAGTTACTATAATGCTCAGAGACTCTGTGTCTTCATTTCTAGAGTGTAATAATTTCCACATTGTCACAATGGGATGGTAATGTGATCGACAGAAAGATAAAAGGTTTTAGTGGCAAATGGTTAGGAAATTTACAGAGATAGAGATAGTAAACGCGGAGAGCAGTTACATAAAGCAGAGGTTAACACAGGTTTCAGAGGCACAGGTATGGCTTCTGTACCCATACAGAAGGGTCCCAGTGGCTATTGTGCAGCTTTGGATGACACTGCCTGAGGGAAGTAAGGATCCCAGCAAGTAGGAAAAGCTTCCCTTGCCATTTTCAAGGGTTCTTCAACACCCTGCTATTCATATCAACCAGGCTGTTGTGGAGACTGGCTACATGCCTGCCTCCTCACTAGGTGCAAATCACTAGTGCAAAACAAAATTAGCACCTTCCTGAGTGTTTATACGGAGGTGGAATGAAGTGAGGTTCTATTACCCAGGATCAGGCTCCAGCAGGCCTGGGCTTCAAGCTCTGTGAGGGCCCTTCCTACAAAAAACTAGCTCACAAAGATTCAATATGGAAATGTTTAAAGCACCTAGCATGTAACAGGCACTCAGTCATGTAAAAACTGAAATTCTGTGACATATAATGTGTATAATTCTGAAGGTGTATTACTGCATTATTAAATTGAGTTGAAAAGACAATATTCTGTGATCTGGGTTCTTTTTATTGCTACTGTCAACCATAACAGCAAGTTATTATATTACTATTAATGTATTATTCTATATATTATCATTCAGTGTACAGTGAAACAGTGCTTAGACTGTATTCAGATTTTCCATATTCCCAACTTCTTGTGCATATACTATATTGTAAATTCTCTAAAAGAGGAACAGTGTTCACCTTTGAATAAAACCAATGTTTTATTCATTATTTAGCTCAAGAACAACAGTGTATATGTTTAAAGGTGATTATTCAAACATTTAATTGGTTTCAGAATGAGTTTTTTCTTGATTCTCTTCATCTTAAGAATGACAAATTATACTACTTTTGAACACAAATTATACATTTAGAAGAGGCATCTAGTTGTGTTACAAGTGAAAAACATGCAAAACTTGTGGTTGTGTTTTATGTCTACTGACTTAATATTCTCTTTATATATGATGCTATATTTGTGTTTTTCCACAATCTAGATATAAACCACTTTATATTCAACTCCAATTACCTTTATGAGAAACTGTTAGCAAGGACAGTTGTCTGTTGGTAAAATTCACAAATGATCAAATAAAGTACAAAAGCAAACCTGACTTTGCCATTCAAATAGCATGACACCATCCCCCCCCCACCTCAGCACATGTGCACACACACAGGCAACTGAATGCTCCACTGACTTTATAGATTCTCAAGATGGAAGTAAGCCCTTTATCATGCCAATGAGATCCTTCATGGTTTGGCTGCTTTGTCTCTCTTCAGCCCCATCTCCAGCCACAGCATATTGGCACTCTCTGCTTTAGCCACAGTGACCTCTTTTTAGTCCCTCCACTGATCACATGCCTTAGGACATGGATGTTTCCTCTGCCTGGAGTATCTTTCTCTCCCCTTGTTGAGTAGTTGACTTCTAAGAATTGTTCATAACTTCTTTATAGAAGCCATCTTATACCTTCTGAATTGCTTAAAACACTCCAGTCATAGATTCTAAGCATCACATAGCTGTCCTTTGTCAAATTAGTCTCTACTAAAATTTCACACTTACTTGTGTGAACACTTCATTGCTATGCCTGCCTCTCCAACTCTGCTAAGCTATGGGCTCTGTGAGGGAGTATTTGTCAGTGTCTGTTCACTGCAACAGTCAGTCCCCCAGTGCTCAGTACTGTGCCTTGCAGTAGCCGAAGCTTGATAAAGACTCTTTGTAGAAAGAGTGAAAAACGAGTATGAGTAGTGCACGAAAGCATATAATGTTGGCCAAGTTTCAAGCCCATATATTTGTGCGATTGAATATTAGAAGACATAATAGATGGTTTAATTTATCTGTTTGGAATTTAAAATCAGAAGATTTCAGTGAATGAAGTGTTATTTATTTTTGCCCTTGTTTTTGATTCCTTAGGGCACCTGCTAATTTGTCAAATGCCTTTGATGAAACTGTTTGCATTTGGTTTAATTTTTATTTGTTTTCCTATCATCCTCAGGGAGCAGAATGTCTGTCTGACTCCCCCTGACTGATCAACGATGGCAGGGCTGCTGTTACAGAAAATTCTCCACCCCAAAGGCTCTCCTGCAGGGAAGCCTCATGAGCAAATGCTGTCATTAGCAACCATGCATTGCTGAAGACACACAGTGAGAAAATGTCAGGCATTGTTTCAATGTATAGGTTTAAGTAGAAAAGTATAAAGATTTTCAGGATATTGAATATAGATTAAAACAATAACAACCTTTAGCCTGAATCTTGAGAATTTCCCTTTTCATTTTTATATTTTGATTTTTCTTCCCCATCTTTTGAACATTAATGCATTTCTCTTTCTATTTTTCAGGGAAGTGTACTTTCATCAGAGAATGTTTTAGCTATACAATTGGATTTCCCTTCGCTTTTTACATAGTCTGTTTCATACTTCTTGGTTTCAAATGATCAAGAGAAATATTCCCTAAAGCTAGAACCATAGACACATCAAATTTTCTTATAGAAGACCTCTTTTTTCTTTTTTAAAAATGTACATACAAGCATACCTCATTATCTTGTGCATAACAGAGAACCAGTGAGTATTTGTTAAATTAATATTCTGCCATCACAAACCATTCTGGAAAAGAGTAATTTTTCATTTCATTTGGTCAAGATATAGTGTTTATTTTTTAATCTTCAAAACTAGAGTGATAATCCCTGGCTCTTTATCGTATAACAAAGTTAGATGAATGGACTGATTTGATCAAGAATGAATTCTCTTAAAAAAGAGCTGTAATTTTGCACACTTGGGTGTCTCAGGTAAACGTCTGACTCTTGCTTTCAGTTTAGGTTATGATCTCAGTTTGTGGTTTTGAGCCCCTTATTGGGGTCTGTGTGGAGCCTGCTTGGGATTCTCTTTCTCTCCCTCTCTCTCTCTGCCTCTCCCCTGTTCACATGTGTGGCCCTCCCTCTCAAAATATATAAATAAACTTAAAGAAAATAGTACTAATTAGAATAATAGCCAGGATTAAAAGCAGATTATTAATGGGTACTTCGAGATAACTGTTTTACAGCTGTTTTTTCCCCCAGGTTGTTAGGGTTCTATGCTTTGTTGGTAATTAAAGAAGAATTTGAAAAGGGAGGATGGGTTGGAGGTTCATTTCTAAGCCTAGCAGGAAAGGAGTCCCAGAAATATTATTTATCCTACTGTATCTAAAGAAATACATCACTGAAAAACAGTGTGAGCAATCATTAAAAAATGATTCATGTATGCCTTAAATATTTTAATCTTTATAAAACATAAATTTATGGTTTATTTAAACTTATTTCTGAATGTCCTTCATTTGTGTCCCTAACGATAGATTGCTTTTCTGTGTGCCTTTATCCTCATTGGAAATATGGCTGCCAGCAACACCTGTCTAAAGATCTACCTAAAGTGGAGACACTCCCCATACCTTCTTTCTGTTTCTTTCCTAGTTGGAAAAGTTCCAGACCTGGGATTAATTGGCTAAATGTTGGTTAATTTGGAAGAACCAGTATGAGGACAATAAACTGTGTGGGCATCCTTCCCAGAAGAGTGTGTGTGGTTGGTTGTAAGACAGAACAAGGGGTCCTTGTAAAAACTTCGATCTCTTCATTGATATTAAGCAACTAAAATGAATCAGTTAAATAACAGTTATCAACTATGAGTGTATGTCAAAGTACACCTTGATTTTACATGCATTACAGCAACTTTGCTAGTCAATGCAGTGAAGACCCATGACTTTTCCCATTCAGAACCCCTTCTGTCATGGGAAATGCCCCCATAATTTTTCTGTGAATTCACTTAGCCATTCTACATCTAGTATACACATAGTTTCTGGCATAGAGGAGGTAAGTAATAAGTTTAATATTTATCTTGAATAAATAAAAGATTAAATGGATTTAAATATTGCTAGACTCAGAATAAATAGCTCTAAGTCAAATGTCACCTAACCATTGTCTTAACTGAGCATCCCTCAAAAAGTAAAATTGACATTAACCTTTTTTCCTTAAGAACACAAATTTTCATCCATTATTCCTAGCAACCCTGAACTGCTTGGTGTTCTATATACTTCAATTGTTTTCTGTTCTCCCTATCTTTGCTGGACTCAACCCCTCTGCTTGCAGCATGGATTCTTCCTCCTCCCACTTCAATAACTGACTCCGGCCCTTCTGCCCTTGTACCAGCCACCTTCATCAGGAAGCCTCTCTGAACCACTGACTGGTCATCCTTTCTCTTCACTCTAAAGAACTTGGGTTTTAGTCCAATTTTACTGCATGATACCGGGGAAATTACCTCACCCATTTTGGTTTCAGTTTCCTTATTTCAAAAACAAAGGAGATTGTCCTAGATGAATGATGTTTAGTTTCTTTTTAGCAGCCAAATCCTCTTATAAGTAAAATTCCTTCATGGAGATCAATATACACATTAATGGAAGTCTTGTCAGAGGGTGCATGTATCTTGTTTTCTCTCTTGCATTTGATAAAGCATTACCTTGGTGAAGAGATGTGAAAGGTTGGAACGTTTGGTTGTATGATCTTTAATTTTTTCCCTTTCTGCATTCAAGTTTCTTTCCAACTAGAAAAAAAAGATTTCGTTATGTAATGCGATGTAGTGGTCTAAACATATTTTATGTAGCCCAACAGCTACATAATTTTTTCTGGCATAAGTAAAGGACCATTTTAATCATAGTTTTCATTTAAAATGTTACATACTTTAATATTGACATTTTATTTTTAAGATAGATATAATCATATTAGTGTTTTATCCCAAACAGTACTTTGTTTCCATTAATTGCAATTAAGCTCTCAGGACATAGAATTCACTTTCTTCTCAAGTGCGCATGGCACATTCTCCAAGATAGATCACATACTGGGTCATTAAGCAGCCCTCGATAAATATAAAAGAATTGAGATCATACCATGCACACTTTCAGATCACAATGCTATGAAACTTGAAATCAACCACAGGAAAAAGTCTGGAAAACCTCCAAAAACATGGAGGTTAAAGAACACCCTACTAAAGAACGAATGGGCCAATCAGGCAATGAGAGAAGAAATTAAAAAATATAGGGAAACAAATAATAATGAAAATACAACAATTCAAACTCTATGGGATGCGGCAAAGGCAGTCCTAAGAGGAAAGTACATTGCACTCAGGTCTATTTCAAGAAATTAGAAAAAGTGCAAGTACAGGATCTAAAGGCACACTTAAAGGAACTAGAAGGAGAGCAAAAAAGAGCACCCCAAACCCAGTAGGAGAAGAGAAAAATAGCAATCAGGGCAGAAATAAACAATATAGAACCCAAAAAATCAGTTGAGCAGATCAATGAAACCAAAAGTTGGTTTTTTGAAAAAATAAACAAAATTGACAAACCTCTAGCCAGGCTTCACAAGTAAGCTCTCAAGTGTGGCAAAGGGTGGGGACAGAGTAGGTAGTAAAGAAAAGCTAGCAAGCTAACATTTAGTAATTTAGGGATAGAGAGAGTTTGCAATCACAAACTGAGATTTTGAATCTCAGAAAATAATAATCTATTGTTTGCCTGTTACAATTTCTTTTAGAGAAATGGTCCATTTGAACTGTGAAGCCAACGGAAAGAAATATTTGAGAAGTGAATTGGGTGCTGAGTGAAAACTTCCTCTGTTCAGTGATGTATCTTAAAAGTTGAAATAGTCATTCCTCTGATTTTGTAACGTGTCTTAACTTCAGCACACCAAAGACTAAACAAAGTGTAATAGATTGTACAGAAATGCCAAGACACGTAATAATTTACATGTTCTGTTTTGTATATTAAAAAAATCAATATTATATATTATAAACCCTGTGGAATGCTGATACAGAAAAATCCATGTTCAAATCAGTTCTTGTGCAGATAAATGACCTCTGATGTAAACCAGACAATGATTAGCCAACATATTTTCTAATCTATATTTTTATAGTAGAAACTACAGGAATAGAGGAGTTGTGCCTATTCCTATTTTAAAAATTATGGTTACAGATGAGATAAGCTTTGGGGAAAGAGTTCAAAGACATTCGTTTCTTCTTTTTGCAGTGAATGCTTTTTAAATTTAATCTATTACTTCAGACTTTCCTTTATCAACCATGATCTTCACAGCTTATGTATTCCTGACGTCATTTAAGTTTTGCTAATAGCAACAAATAGTTGAATACTAAAAGGAACAAAGACAGATATTGTATATTTTATGAAGTGTCTTCATATTTGCCTAATCATCATAATGATTTGGGTAGCACAGCTGAGAACAGGTATGAATATCATTGTTCTACAGATAAGAAAATTGTTTACAAGAAGATAAATGATTTACATTGTCCCAGGCTCCAACAGGGTGACTGAAACTCTCTGTAGTTTTATTCTCAACCATAATAAGCCTTTACTTAAGGAGCCAGAGCATGGCATCCATCTTAATAGAAAGGCACTATTGTTCTGGTAGGTTAAGGAGGTATCCTCTCAGACAAGCAAAGACAGCCCGGATTTTCTAAGCAGCTCCCCAAGCTGAATACCTCAGTTCTGCTGCTTACCACTCTAAGAATGATGCCCACCTCAGGGCAAGCACGTGTGAATCACAGTGGGTTTCTGGGAAGGGTGCAAAGGGATTTTTTTCCTAGTGAGTTTGGCTTCCTTTCTGGGTGGAGGTGAAAATTAGTGACACATTATTGTCATCTAGAGTAAAAAATATATAAAAATCTTACCTCTATTGACCCAAACTTGAAACTAATGAGATAAGAGGGGAGGCACTATCTCTGGTTTTATTTTGGCAACTAGTTTTTCTTGTTCCATAATTAACCCAGATTACCCCCTCCTGAATTAGTTTTTGAAAAAGCAAAATACAAAATTCTACAGTTAGAGTAGAAGCTCTCTCTCTCTAATACCATTCGCGTCCCTCTATTCCCAGAGGTAACTAATATTCTGAAGTTGGTATGTATTTTTTCCTCCATATGTTTTATACTTTTATGATATATCATGTATGGTTTACCATAGTGTTTTGTGTTCTGTTTAAGAGTTACACAAATGATAGCATAGTATAGTTGACATTGAATCTTGCTTTTCCCCCCTGACCTTTGTATTTATTTCTCAGACTCAGCCTTGTTGATATGTCTAAGTCTGGTTTGTCCTTTTTATGAATATACTACAATTAATTTTTCCATTCCTATATTGATTGACATTTTCAATGTTTCCATTCTTTTTATTCTTAAAAACAAGTGTAAAGTGTTCCTTATACCCATGTGCAAGAGCTCTTCCAGGGCTTATTCTTAGGGGTAGTGTTTCATGTTCAGAAGGTATAAACATCATCAACTTTAAAAAAATTTTAATGTTTACTTATTTTTGAGAGAGAGAGAGAGAGAGAAAGATAGAGAAAGAGAATCTGAAGCAGGCTCCAGGCTTTGAGCTGTCAGTACAGAGCCCAGAGCTGCTAGGACTTGAACTCATGGACCTTGAGATCATTATCTGAACCAAAGTTGGGTGCGCAACTGACTGAGCCTTCCAGGTGCCCCATCATCAGCTTTTTAAAGGTATTGACAAAATATTCTCTCTTCCAAGAGCAGTTATATTTCTTCCTATCCTCTCAGTTGGATATTGATATTCTCTTTAATAGTCTAATAGAGGTAAAGTGGCATCCTATTGTTATTATAATTTGCAGCTCTCTAATTATTAGAATGACTATAGTTCCACATTTTTAGTGGTCATTTGAGTTTCTTCCTTTGTGATATTCTTTAAAAAAATTTTTTTGTTTGTTTGTTTTATTAATTTTTGAGACAGAGACAGAGAGTGGGGGAGGAGCAGAGAGAGAGGGAGACACAGGATCTGAAAAAGGCTCCAGGCTCTGAGCTGGCTGTCAGCACAGAGCCTGACGCGGGGCTCGAACCCACGAATCGTGAGGTCATGACCTGAGCCAAAGTTGGACGCTTAACTGACTGAGCCACCCAGGAGCCCCACTTCCTTTGAGAAATTCTTGATCTCATCCTTTGTCCATCTTTTTAAAATTAATCTTTTTCTCTTATCTTTATAGGCATTTTTGTAGATGCTGGAGGTCAATCCTTTGTCCTGTTGCAGGACAAAAAGTAAGTTCCAAAGATCTCTGTGGAATGTGGATTATTTGAGAAAATGATAAAATGGTAGTAAATAACCTCTAGCCTACAGCATTCATGAGTGTTCCCATATTTGCTCCTCTTTATCTTAGAGCAAGATTTTAAAAGTTGTCCCCGGGGAACCTGGGTGGCTCAATTGGTTAAGCATCTGACTTTGGCTCAGGTCATGGTCTCATGGTTTGCAGGTTCAAGCCCCGCGTCGGGCTCTGTGCTGACAGCTCTGAGCCTGGAGCCTGCTTCAGATTCTGTCTCCCTCTCACTGCCCCTGCCCCGCTCATGCTCTATCTCTGTCTCTCTCTTAAAAATAAACATTAAAAAAATTTTTAAAAATTGTCCCCAAACAGGGATACTGCTAGGGGGACCACCCTGGAAAGCCCTCCCAGGAGTTTTATCAATGTGCATGCAAATTAGTAGAAATTATATCATGTTGTGATGATGACTTGTGTTATAATAATTCAGCTTTTAGTGAGTGTGCTGGGTGATTATTTTATAAGATATTTCAGGTAGGCAGTTGTAAACCTGCACATTAGCATGTTTTGTGTCTTTAAAAGACCCACTGGAGCTAGACTTTTCTCTCATTATCAGGCAGCACTAGATCTTACTAGTCCTTTTATACCACAATCGGCTTCAAACTTGTAGCTTGATTTTAACTTTGCTGATGGTTTCCTTGTTGGTAAAAGTTTAAGATAATTATATTGATCATTATTATCTTTTATTCTTTCTTTCTTCAATCTTATGAAATCTTTCCTACGCTTATATCATAATGATATTTTCCTATACTTTCTTCTCAAAGTTTTAAATACTTGGTTTTCATATTAAGATCTTTAGTCTGAAATATATATATATTAATTTTTTAATGTTTTTATTTATTTCTGAGAGAGAGAGAGTGTGTGCGTGAGCAGGGGAGGGTCAGAGAGAGAGAGAGAGATACAGAATCTGAAACAGTCTCCAGGCTCTGAGCTAGCTGTCAGCACAGAGCCCGACATGGGGCTTGAACCCACGAACCTTGTGATCATGACCTGAGCCGAAGTCAGTCGCTTACCCAACTGAGCTACCCAGGAGCCCCTGAAATATATTTTATATAGAGTATAAAAAAAGAAATATAACTTTATTTTTTCTCTTTGGATTGTCAATTTTTTTCAGTGTCATTTATTGGCCAGTCCAACCATTCCAACCATTTGTAATGGCAGTTCTCTTAATATCAAATTCTAACATGACTTTATGCATGCTTCCCTCTTTTCTGTTCTATTTCATTGATCTATTTGCCTCCCACTCCTGTACCCATATCATGCCATTTTTGTTACTATAGCCTTATAAGTCTTGATATCTGGTAAGTTACTACAGATAGCTATATAAATGTTAATATGCTTTAAATTTTGTATGTAGGCCTATCTTATCTACAAGCAACACCAACTGTACTCCTTTACTACAACTATTTCTTTTTCTTGCCGTATTTCTTTGATAAGTATTTTCACTTATCATTGATAAGTATTTCACCTCATAGAAGAGGTGATCCGGTCTTGTTTTCATTTTAAAGGGAATGTTTCTATTACTTCAACATTAATGTTTGCTGTATTTTTAAATTTACATTTGTTAAATTAAAGAAGTTTTTTTCTAAAGGTTTTTGCTAACAGTTTTAATAATGAATGATGATGGCATTTAACCAAATGCGTCTCATGCGTCTGTTGAGATAAATGTCTTTGTCCTTATTTTCATAAATTGCTTATTTTCATAAATTATTAAAAATATTAGAAATGTTAAGCTATCCTGTCATTTTTGGGATAAACCCTATTATATGCCATATTTAAAAATAAAACAGATACCGTTGAATTCACCAGGATTTTATTGGGGATTATTGGATATATGTTTGTAAGTATTCAAAAATCACCATATTAAAAAGGCTTTCACTGTCCATCTTATAACAGATTTCCCTAATCCATTACTCTACTTCCTTACTCTCCATTCTTTTCTCTCTAACACTTATCATCATCTGATGTATTATATATTTATTTGCTTATTATCAGTCTCCCCCAAGAGAATATGAAATCAGAGGGTGCAGACCTTTATTTTGTTCACTGCTCTTGCCTAAATAATGTGAGCAGAATATTTGTTCATTAGATTAATGAACTTGAGAGAATTAATTATTATATGTAAATGAATAAATTAATGTATAAATGAGTGCTATTAACCCCTTTTATCCCATTTTCTGTCATTTTCCATTTTTGATATTAAGGTTTCTATGGCTTCATAAAATGAATTGGGTAGCTATCAAACATTTCATATAAAGCATAATTACTCCTTAGGATTTGATAATGTCTAGTGCTTTCTGATAAGTAGAACATGATGAATGATTTCATTTCTTTAATGTTAAGGTTCTACTTAGGTTTCTAAAAAAAATTCTTCTTGAGCTATTTTTGGTATTTAATATTTTTTAATGAAATTGTGGCTGTCTACATTTTCAGGTTAATTGGTATATTAGTTTATTAGTGCTGCCGAAACAAATTACTACAAATTTGTGGTGTAAAACAACAAATTAATTATCTTACAGTTCTTTAAGTCAGAAGTCTAGAATGAGCAAGAAGGGACTTTTCCAGCTTCTAGAGATTGCTTGACTCACTGCCCCACCTCACTCTGACCCTTCTAGTTCCCTCTTGTAAGGGCGTTTGTGATTTCAATGGACCCACCTGCATGATAATTCATGACATGTCGACTTCCCATCTTAAGATCTTTAACTAAATCACATCTGCAAAGTCCCTTTTGCCAGATAAGGTAACATTTTCCACAGGTATTGGGAGTTAGGATGTGGACATCTTCTGGAGGGCCATTACTCTGTACACAATTGGCATCATATTTTTCATTGTATTTTCTCTTCTTTCTAGATGTTGCTTTTTTTCCATTTCAAAATGTGTTTATTTCTTCCTCTGTTACTTTCTCTCTTAGTCGGTTTGTCTATTTTATATTTGTCTGTCTTACTAACTATACCCTGAACAGCTTTAGCAGGGCTCCTGCTAAACGTTGGAAAGGCAGGGTCAGCCATGTCAAGTTAATTTCCGCCCACCTGTCATTTCCCACTAGTTCATCAAACAAAACTACTTTCTTTGTACAATGGGCATTCTAAGTAACCCCAGTTAGCATGCCTCCTAACTCGGTATTTAAAGGTAACGATGCATCCTGAACATTTTCACTGTGCGTCCCATTCCCGGAACTGCTCCTTCTCTATGACTGAAACCTCTGAGCTTCCCTTCTGTCGAGTCTCAGCCCCTGGGAATACCGAACGAGGTGCGCTGGCTGCTCACCTTACTACTCTCTCGGGGCCGAGGCCTGGGCATGCGCACCCGGCGCGCGGCGGATGGGAAGAGAAAGCCCGGGTCTCGCCCCTGCTCCTCCCCACCCGGCTCTGGGACCTGTCAAGCTGGTTCTGACATCTGGGGAATTAACGTGTCCCGCCCATCACTAGCTCCGCGCCTCCGCCCTTGTTGCCTCTCCGCTTCCAGCTCCTACGAGTGAAAGCAGCGACAAAGGGCTTGAATGAAACGTGTGTGGGTTTAGTGAGTCGTAAACCACCAGGGAATCCAGTCTCCCCACAAACCAGCATCTCTCGGAGGAGCCGGAGGAGGGGGAGGAGGCAAGGAGCGGAGCGCTGGGTCTCGCCCGCGCGCGCAGCGACTGGAGCCGCGGGGAGAGGCCGGGCCACCTCCCCCTTTCCGGCCATGCACCGCCTCGCCCGCGGCGGCTCCAGGCACCGCACTCTCCGCCCGGGTAGCGCCTGCTGTCGCCGCAACAAGCTCCNCCGCCCAGCAGCCGGCGCCGCCCCCTGGTCAACTTTGAGCTGGAGGAGACGCAACTTTGACAGTGACCACGGGTTTCGAATCCCGCTTCTCCGCGGCAGCAGCGGCCTCGCACGTCGCTGGGGCTAGGTGGGGCAAGACTTTCCCGGGCGCGTCTGCGCTGCGTCTGGCTGCTTGCAACCTGTTTCCAGCGAGCCAGGAGTGGGATTGTGGCTGCCAGTCATCTGAAGAAAGGGAACTTGTTTTTCTCCCCCTTTAGCGACCTCGACTTACAACTGGATCAAGCGGTACGGCAAGGATGTAACAAGGCAGGACCACTGTTACCAACTGGATAAAGCGGTATCGAAAGGATGTAAATAGGCAGAGCAACTGTTACCAAGAAGGCACCGCCCAAAGGCAGGGAGGAACGTGGGGCTTGGTCCGGGCTTCTCCGAGTCGCAACATTAATCAGCAGTCAGGGTTGGTTACAACTTTTCAAGGTCAGCCGCCGGGGGCAACGATCCCCTCTCTGAACGTTGGGAGAGACACGCAGCGCTCGGGGTGGATTTGGCTGAGGGATGCACGGGTAGCCAAAGGAGGAAGGATTATAGAGGGGGAGGGTTTGTGACCCAAGACCCATCCCCCAACCTCCCCGTAATCTCCCGTCCCCCACTGCCGGGGCGGGGGTGAGTATGTGACATGTGTCTAACTCTCAGCAGCAACTTAGGCAGCAGGTGTCGGTCCTAACCGGGAGCCGCGGCCGCGGGGTGCGCCCTCACCGAGCCATGCGGGCCCCGGGCTCGCCTCTCGCCCGCACCTTGCGGCTGGGGCTTCTGCTACTGCTCAAGGTTTCTGCCTCTCTTGCCCTCGGGTCCGCCTCTTCGCCAAGAAACGAAACTTGCCTGGGGGAAAACTGCTCACCTGCACTGGGCCACCGTCGCAGCAGGGACTCTTGGGGACTGGGAAATTCTGCAGAAGACCTGCTAACCCGTGCGCTCAGGGAGGAGGAGCAGGGGGCAGCGGTGCGCACGGCGCCCTTTAGGGACAGAAGGGCAGCTCCGGGAAGTGACCCAGGTGTGGGCAGAGGGGCGGAGGCGTTGACCGCTGAACCCTCGGGACCTCCAGCCTGGCCGCCTGGAGCCTGGAGGTGGAAAGGTGCCCGGGGTCAGGAGCCCCCTGGAACTTTGGGGAGAGGGAACCCCCAGGCTCTTCAACTCTTCCTTCAGATCTCAGAGGGGCAAGAGAAGGGTCCTAGAGGCTCTGGCATTTCTGGGCACAGCCAGGAGCAGAGTGTGAGGACGGAACCTGGAGCCAGCGACTTTTATTACTGGCCCAGGAGAAGCGGGAAACTCCAGCGTTCCCGCCACGACACCCCAGCCAAGACGGTCAATGGACTGTCTGGGTACGAAGGGCGGACAATTGCACCCCCTGGCAAGGCGCTGGCCCAGAATGGGTCCTCGGGCGAAGGGATCTACGAGCGCGGGGGTCCCCGCCGGGGAAACAGCACAAACCGACGCTTGAGAATAAAGAACCCCTTCTACCCGCTGACCCAGGAGTCCTACGGCGCCTATGCGGTCATGTGTTTGTCTGTGGTGATCTTCGGGACTGGCATCATTGGCAACCTGGCGGTGATGTGCATCGTGTGTCACAACTACTACATGCGGAGTATCTCCAATTCCCTCTTGGCCAACCTGGCCTTCTGGGACTTTCTCATCATCTTCTTCTGCCTTCCGCTTGTCATCTTTCACGAGCTGACGAAGAAGTGGCTGCTGGAGGACTTCTCTTGCAAGATTGTGCCCTATATCGAGGTAATGCCTTTCAGAGGGTCTCAAGATACTGGCTTTACCCATTTCTGGGATTTATAGCATCAGAACTGCTGCTCCACGCACCTGCCTGGCTGCTGAACCCCATTCACTTTTTTTTCTGGGTACCTTCCTCCATTTCTCTTGCCAATTATTTAGAGAGAAGGAGAGGAAGGGGAAGGGAGAGAGAGAGAGACAGCTTTGTTCACTCACCTTCAAACTCATTGCTATGGATTATGAAATAATTAATTATGATCTCATAATATATAGAATTGTTTAGGTCTTAAATTTATCTCTCTGCATATGGCATTTATATGTATATTTTTTATTTGGTACCTATCAGAGATTCTAGGCTTAATAAGTGGCCAGTGTATGGTTGTCATTATCAGAACTCAGCAGCAACAACAAAAAACACGCATTGCTTATCCAGTAGGGCTCTAACATGATTTCTCCCCAAGAAGATTATTGCATTTTTTTCTTAAATATATAAATTCAAGTACTATTTTATTTAACAAAGGAAATCTGCTTTTGTCAGTTGGCTTCATGATATATTAATAACCTCCCAAAATTGGTTTAAGTGTCTTTGGCTGTCTGCATGCTATCCCATCTAAATTCCCATGTCATTTTTTATTTCTCTCCTTCCTTCTCCATTTCTTAACAGTTTTATTTATTTTGTGTGAATGAACTTAAGCAAGAATAACACGTTGGCCATCATGGCATAGAATTTATATATAGACATAAATTCGCTAAAGTATATAATATATACTTGTCATTTGTTAGGGTATGGATTGGCTATTTTAAGGGATTCACTAAGACTAGAAAATTTCTTAAGAAGAAGAGGGCATATAATAGGTTCCAAACTTTGGAAACAAAAATATTTCTGAGTAAAATTTTACTATTTCATCTTACAGCTCGTGTCCTGAAACGTTATTATGGTAGTTGGAATTTGCTTTTTAAATGGCCTCTCTTTAAACACCAGCTCTTGGAAGGAGCCCAAGTGCTTTGTTGCCAGTTGTGTTTTCAGCCAGCTGGCCCTTGATTTCCTCCATTCAGACTGCCCATTTCATTTATGGAAGCAGAAGAAGGGAAACTGTAAATATTCCAGAGCCCCTGATCCTGTCTGGCACCAGGGCCAGTGACACTATGTTCAACATTGTTCCAGGGCCTAAAGCTAGGGGATAAGTCAACAGAAAACAGTACCTACTTAGAAGAAGTAAGGAAAGAGACAGTAAATAAGACCCTGTGTTATCCTGGCAGAGATCAGATGCAGAATCATTCCATGCTGGCTAAATCAGCTGTTGCTACTTCACCAAGACCTAGGGTTTCTTCTTGTTGCCAGGATCCAAGTAGCTCTGAAATATCTACTTTATTTTGTAGTTCATTTTTGAATTGCAGAGGAGGTAATTGAATTCATGTAAGAGAAATGTGCCTATCAATTGCAGCTTCAAGGCTAAGATTTAAGATTTCTCTGATTGTTTGCTTGAATAATGCAGAAGAAATGGACATGCAAGAATGAGACAAAAGTAAACTATAAAGTGACCAGGAGAGTTAACCCCCTCCCCCCACCCTGCCACACACACAAAAGAAGTGTATTGACTTGTCTAAAATGTACTGGGCATGATGAAACCTTTATATATTAGAGGAAAAAACAATATAAAGAAGAAAGAAAAAAACTGAGGAAAGAAAAAAAATTACCCAATTGCTTGGGAAAAAAAAAAAACTTTAAAAGAAAGGAATCCCATCCAAATTCAGAAAAGGATATAAAAACTTGTTAGTTTCATGGGAGCTATGAGTTTTGAGTGATGGTATTATGTATGTCTTTTAATTGTTTTTCTAATTCTGAGGATTCATTAAAAATGTGTATTTTCATTTGTGTTTCATTTCTTAATTCTCAGATTCTTAAGTTTATTTTTTTTTTACCTCTTTTATTTTTAAAACAACTACTGGGGTTTTTTGCTCTGTATTTATTCCTCTTCTTTACAGCCCTATTTTTTTTTTTTAGTTATACTAAGTTTTGTTTCCCCTAGAGAAACAAAGGTTGGAAAAAAATTTACTCATTTTTTTCCTCTAAAAATTAAACCATAATATACATTTTTAATTGTTAAAGTAATGAATGAGTATCTTGAGATGTAGTGTGTCTACATTCCAATCTAATCCTATTCTTCTGAAATAATTTTATAATGTGTTAGTATGTTTTGTGAAAATAATTATTGGATAGTAATATCAGCCCCTTAATTCCTGATCGTGAGAATAAGATATACAGTCCAAAACTCAAAATAAAATTGTTCTGCCTCCAAGAAGTAAGAGATTTAGGGCCTGTTCCATGTCACATCCCTGAAAAAACAGACCCAGATGTGGAGACTTGCTTTGCAGGAAGTTTACTGGGGCATGTGCTTAGGTTCAGTACCTAGTAGGGAAAGAAGGAAACAGGTTGGGCAGGGGGGCAAGTTGAACCGCGATGCAGATCCCACAGAGACCTCAGCTGATACCACAGGGAGCTCCAGGGCCGGGGGGCCTTGTACGGTGTCCTGAACTGAGGCAAGAAGGTCCAGACTATATGTCCCCTAAGGAACCAGTCACTGGATGCAAGTTGCTCCCAGGAAGAGGGCATAACCTTGAGCTGGGTGGATCTCCGTGAAGGGCAATTCCGAGAGAGGGATGCAGCTAAGACCCATCAGTCACCACTAGTCCCGGCGGTTGGGATCAGCACTTCATACCTGAGGAATTTTGTGGGGAGGCAGTCTGGGTCGGGGAACCACAGCCCGCACTACAGTGGCTTTTGAATGATCACGTTAAATTAGAACCAGGTGGCAGTCTGATCCAACCCTCTAGTTTTAAGGATGAAACATGAGATCCAGAGAGGAGAAATGATCATCTTAAGCATATATACCTAGTCCATGCAGCCAGACATTTTGTCGCAAGCTTGTTTATTAGACAAACATCAAGGAGGCAAGAACGTCCAGGGAGTGTTTTCTTTCTACGTCTGCTGCTTGACATGTTTTAAAGAAGATTTTTATATACAGCAGGGAGGGGGAAAAAAATAAGCCCAGTTAACATCATGTGCTATGTGATGAAATTTATGGCTTCTTATATCCTTAGGTTTCATCTTGTTTGTCTTAAATTTACAGGGGTGCCTGGCTGGCTCATTCATAGAGCATGCAACTCTTGATCTTGGGGTTGTGAGTTTGAGCCCACATTGGGTATAGAGATTACTTAAAAATGAAACCTTAAAAAAAAACCCAAAACAATAAGTTCCAGAGTTGGCAGGTCTTTTTAAAAAAATTGTTGATAGCAATTTTTAAAACAAACTGCAATAATCTGAGATAATTGCATTTTTTAACGTGTCAAACATGATTGTTTTAGTGATCAAATCAAGTTATATAGGTTACATTTTATGTTCTCAAAATCACGAAGTATTTTAGATTGGTAAAACACACTATAAATAATTACATTCATTTAAAGTTTCTCGAAAACCTTTCCCCCACCAAATTTTTTTCTTCCTGACCACAAGACTTCTAAAAATTATTTGAATTTTATCTCCTCTTATTTAGATTTTGCCTTCTCTTCACTTTTTACCTACTTATACTTACTTTATTTGTTAACTTTCCCTACAATACATCTTATTATTGACTTATAATGTATGATTTACCTTTTAGATAGTAATCAGTTTTGCCATATCAAGTATTTTTATTTTTAATTAAAAATTTTTTTTAATGTTTTTTTTATTTCTGAGAGAGAGAGGCAGTGTGATCAGGGGAGGGTCAGAGAGAGAGGGAGATACAGAATCTGAAGCAGACTCCAGGCTCTGAGCTAGCTGTCAGCACAGAGCCCGACACGGGGCTCGAACCCACAAACTGTGAAATCATGACCTGAGCCGAAGTTGGATGCTTAACCAACTCAGCCACCCAGGCACCCCTATTTTTACTATTTCTTAGTTTAAAATTTTATCCACAATTAATTTTTATTTTTATTGAGGCATAATTGACATATAACATGGTATTAGTTTCAGATGTACAACATAATGATTCAATATCTGTGTAATAGTGACATGATCATCACAATAACTCTAGTTAATATCTGTCACCTTACATAGTTAAGACATTCTTTTATCTTATAAAAATTTTAAGATCTACTTTTTTACTTTATTAGCAATTTTCAAATATGTAATGTAGTAGTACTGTTACCTATAGTCATGTCACCATGTTGTACATTACATCCCCATGACTTATTTTATAACTGGAAGTTTGTATCTTTTGACACCCTTCAACCATCCTCAGAAACTCCAGCCTTTAGCAGATGCCAGTCTCTTCTCTGTTTCTATGAGCTTGGTTTTTTTGTGTGTTTTGGGGTTTTTCATTCTTTAGATTCCATATATAACTGAGATTATATGGTCTTTGTCTTTCCTGGTCTGATTTATTTCATTTAACATAATGCCTTTGAGGTCCATCCATGTTGTTGCAAATGGCAAGATTTCATTATTTATTTATTTATTTAGTAGCAGAGTAACATCCCATTGTAAACATATACACATACATACACATACCACATTTTCTTTACCATTCATTCATCAATGGACACTTAGGTTGTTTCCATATCTCGGCTAATGTAAATCATGCTGCAATGAACATAGGGTACATAAATCTTTTCAAGTTAGTGTTTTCATGTTCTTCAGATAAATACCTAGAAGCGGAATTGCTAGATCATATGGTAATTCTATTTTTCAATTTTTGAGAAATCTCCATACTTGTTTCCACAGTAGATATACCACAGTTAATTTGTATTCACAAATTTTTCTCTCCCCCTCTTCTCTTTTGCCTTCTTTTCTTCTTCTACCATAGTTCTTTTTTATCCCCCTACAACTTCAGTATTAGCACAATCTTAAGGAGATAGTGGAATTTCAGGGAAAGTTGGGCTTGTGTAGAAAAACAGGAGTTGTTTCTCCAGCATATCTTCGCAATTTATATCAACTCTTGTTTTTATTTCACTTTGTAGGCATAAGGCTTGATGGGAGTAGCCAGCTTCCAGGGTCTGTTGCTAGAAAGTAGTTTTATCATACTTAATGTTGCTATGAGTGGGAATATACTGGGAACTGTTGTACTTGATAACTTCTCTCTTTCTATTCCAGGATTCTGATGTCTTTGGGGCCTAGTGATAAATCCTGTAAGGACCAAGGGCAAATGGAATGGTAGGAAAAGGGTATAGGAGAGAAGAGAATCTGAGTGGATGGTGGTCATCCTAATAGACACATTTTAAACTGGCTTATCAGATAGTCACCATAGAAAAAATAAACAAAACCATACTGAAAATGATAGCTGTATGTGGAAAGAGAGGGGGAAGGGAGGGGGGGGAAGAAGGGAGGAAGAGAGAGAAAGATGGATATGGAGGTCTGGGTATGGACTGCAATAAGAGAATGGTATAGGAGTTTCCTACGATACTGTTCCTTTAAGGATCTAACAAATTATTAAAGCCAAATAATTCAGGCATTGAATATGGCAACCGGAACAGATCATTGCTCATTGCTTGATGGAAGCCAACCAGAGTAAGTGTATCATCTGATTCAGATCCACTGCCAAATACTTACTTCTGTTGGGACATTAATTGGAAGTTTTGAATGATATAGGCTCTCCCTTAGTTTAAAGAACTCACACTTTCATGATGTGTGATAGGGAAGAAGCCTTCAAAGAGTTGTAAGATAATCCCAGATCAAACTGTATTTTTATTTTACGGGGATACAAGATTCCTATGTGAGGGTAGAGGATGGATAAAGGGAATGCATCTCACCAGGACCCATGGACGAGGGATGATTTGAGAAAGATCTACAATCTTTTGTGATGAAAAGAGCCAAATTCTCCAATGGCTTTAGAAATACTGGTTTTAAACTGAGTGAAACACATGGCTCTTTAATTGCCTTAGACTGTAGTTAGCACTGACAGGTAAGAAAGGGAGGATACTGGAAGCTGAAGATGATTTACCATCCAGGTACACGATTCCACATGGATTGCCCTAGAACCCCACATTCAAGTAACAGCACACTTTTCATGGCAGATGGTAAATTTGCTTGAGTTACGGGATTAGACATTAGGTATTCTGGTGGACTTGTAAGTGGAAACATACAGTTTTATGAGCAATTTGAAAGTTACTAACAATATTCTCAGGGAAAATTAACTCACTGTATGAGAATGGTGTTTAACAAATATTTTATGACTTCCCATTATTTTTTATAATCATTTTCTACATTTCCATGCAAGTAAAATTATTTAGTTAATGACTTTCACAAACAAGATTTAAAAAGTTATAGAATGAGCTCTTATTTATAATGCCATTTATAAATAGTGTATGGCAAAGTTACTGAATTTAGGTTCTACATAAGAAGTAAAAGTTTTATGATATTCAAAGGTGAAATTTAAATAATATCCTTAACTATTGATTATACTGAGAAGGCCATCCTTTTCTAAAGCTTGTCAGTGAAGATGCACAGAAATATGGATTTTTCTTTACTCCCCTTCTTGAGATACTCATTGGCATTCAGTTTGGAAGGATTATATATAAAATAGAAGCACCCAATAACTGATTAAAGAACACTTTGAATAATTCATTATCTTCTATAATCCTTTTCCATATATGTCATCATTAATTCACTTATTTACTATCTGTTCATTAATCAAACATTGGTCGTTTCTACTATGTTGGGTACCATGTTAGGCGGGGATGGAAGGAGAACACATGGGGGAAAAGGAAGAAAGTTTCCAGAGACGAATAACATAGAGGCATTACTGCTTTTAAAGTTATAGAGAAGTGAAGCATCTGGGTGGCTCAGTCGGTTAAGCCTCCAGCTCTTGATCTCCATTCAGGTCATGATCTCACGGTTCTTGAGATCGAGCCCTGAGTTAGGCTCTGTGCTAACAGCCTGGAGCCTGCTTAGGAGCTTGGGGTTCTCTCTATCTCAATCTCTCTCTCTCTCTCTCTCTCTCTCTGTCCCTCCCCTGCTCATGTGCACGTGTACACACATGCACGCTCTCAAAGTAAATAAAAATAAACTTTAAAAGATAAAGTTATAGAAAGTAATGTTCTACAGTGTAATGAGTGCTATAACAAGTTTATTTAAAATTTTTTTATTTGCTTATTTTTGAGAGAGAGAGAGAGTGTGTGTACACGTACACACAAGTGGGGGAAGGAAAGAGAGAGAGAGAGAGAAAGAGGTTCTGTCAGCACAGAGCCTGATGTAGGGCTTGAGCTCATGAACTGCAAGATCATGACCTGAG
The DNA here is from genome assembly GCF_008692635.1 of Crocuta crocuta. Classification (NCBI taxonomy): domain Eukaryota; kingdom Metazoa; phylum Chordata; class Mammalia; order Carnivora; family Hyaenidae; genus Crocuta; species Crocuta crocuta. Next base: position 163,523 of record NW_027531893.1, read on the forward strand.
CTGAAATCAAGAGTCCAATGCTCAACTGACTAAGACACCCATGTGCCCCTGTAACAGAGGTTTAAACAGGGTATTATGGAAAGTCAGGAATGGGTCCTGGACTGAGTCCACTCACAGTTGTACTGAGGATCAAAGATGGAGAAATACAAGAGAAAACTGTGTTCCCTCTAATTATTTTTCAATCATATTCTTATTAACCTGCATAAATTCTATACAGCCTAGACCCATGATGAAAAGATACAGATATGAAAATCTCTTAATTCTTGCTTTCTTATTTTCTCAATCTTCTGTGGGATAGGAAGCCATAAGAATGACTGGCAAGATAATTGGGCAGATAGGACAGCCCTAGAAATTTCACTTAGAACACAGAATTATTCTAAATATTAAATTATTATTTAGAATACAATGCCAGAGATAACCATCTCTGCTTTGGAATTATGAGAACTTATTAGCCATAAGGAATTATATAAATCAAATTTAAACTTAAATGAATGATTTCTTTAACAGTGTAATAATAGTACACTGAATTGAGTCCTTTTCTTCTGAAAAATCTCAAAAATGTACTTCTCATTTAATTTGACCTTAGAGAACTAGGAAGAAAGCCTGACAAGGGAGATGCTTTAGACCCTATTATAGACAGAGTAGCAGAAAGAATGGACTTTCTCAAGAGTTGGATTAATCTTTGAAGCAAGAAAAATTCTGAGTGAGGGCTTATCCCGCGTTCCCATAGAGTACCAAGATATCTAGTTGTATCAACAAAACATCCTTCACCAGCAAAAAGGAAGCAAATACACCTTCAAAAGCAAAATATACCTGAGTTTATGATTCCCAGGCTGAGTAGGAGAAGGTGTATCTACCATGCCTTTTCACCCTTCCACTGCATGGACCTTGATAGAATGTTTCCACCTTTAGAAACTCTTTCCATGTGCTGACCTAGATTTAACAGTGTCACATTGGAAGCACAGGGATCTGTGTTTGGGGTGTGGGCTGTGTGGGGAGAAGGATGGGCAGGCTACTATGCAGTGAGATTTGTGTCTGGCATTACACTTCTGCAACCCTCTTGGGATCCTCCTGTCCTTTAACTTCCTAAGAATTGACCTGCCAAAGTCCAATAATTAACTTAACCTTGTTGTCAAGACTAACTCTTAAGTATCCTAATCAGAGTGGTATTCTTTGTGCCAGAGGAGATGATCTCATCTAAAATTTCAAGATAGAGTGGAGAATGGGGTTGCTGCAACTTCAGATATGGGGTCTCTCTATTTAAAAAGTAGGTATACATAATTTCCATAAAGCACAGGATATAATCACAGTGCCAAGCTTATTCCTGAGATGAATACTTTCAGTTTGTGAATTTATGATAGTTTTCAATGGTATTTGTCAGCACTCTTGAATGGTTCATAGCATTAACAAGGCCAAGGTCACTGATTTGATCCAGGATTGGAATGAGTCATTTTCATTAGGTCTACGACTGTGCTCAAGGCTGCCATTTTTTTTACTTCCTGCTCATCACTCCTCACCCGAAGTGCCTTTTCTCCTACCTTCACTGTCTTCTCCTTGGTTCAACTTTCTCATGTATAGGGAAAGATCTGTTAACTCATTCACAGCAACATGAGAGATTTAGAGATACATATCTTTTATAGGAGGATTGAATGAAGAAAGAGTACTTCCTTAACACACTACTAAGGGTGGAGTTTTGGTTAAGAGCAGAGAAATTTTGTCTTCAAAATTTCTGGTTTCTTGGTGTCATTCAAATCATAATTACCCAACCACAAATGGAAGAGGAGCGTGTTTTTAGTTTAGGTTTCTGTCATGCAAACTAGTGTTCTTAAGGACAAGGAAAAATGGTGAAAATGTATTACTGTTCTTTGGAAACTCATCAGAACTTCTAGGTGAACAACAAAACTTCCAGATGACTTTAGGATTGATTAGAAACATTACAATAATACCAAGGCCTAAGGGCTTCGGATAAATATTACATTTTGAAATGAATTTCTAATTATTCAGAATAAACATGGAATAAATTTCTTAACATCTGTAGAGTTCAATAGATTATTTCCCTCCTAAGATAAATGATGTTAATCTTGCTTCATTGTTATTTTTTATACTAATGAGCATTGATACATTTATAATGAAATTATAATATTTTAGACAAGTTGTAGTAAGATATATATATATACATATATGCTATGTATATATATGTATATATATATATATGCTATGTATATATAGTACACAGAAATGTACTGTGCTACAGAAGTCAGAAGTTACAACTAGTAGAAAACCTTATGTCAAGGTGGGACTATAAAGGTAAAGAAAGATTTATAAAATCTACACGTTTGGGGGTGATATGTTAGCTCAATTTTATTTAAAATAAGTAAGAGTGTGTTACCAAGCCTAAGCAAAAGGGAGGGAGGTGGAGAATGAGACAACAGTGATAGCCAATATCTTCCAACTATTTTGTTTTTCCATGACCTTGAGAATCAGGCAAGATGAGATATATTGAGTATAATTAAAATAAATGGATATTTATAATATGTGGGTGTATCAGATTAAATTTCAGTGATTTTGATAAAGGGAAGAAGCCTTCTCTTTGGCTGCGGCAGAGTGGCCCTAAATAGCTTTATTTTGTTTTGGAGATCCAGGCATGCCTGGAAGGGGTGCGGCAAATCTCTCCTACTTGCTCTGTTTTGGGTTGGAAGCACTAAGTGGAAGTGTGTTACTACCATAGTATCATGACTTGCATGCTTTCTGAAATGAAGACCTCTTGATAAAGGTCATCTTATTCACAGCAGAGTCTCTGATAAACATGCTAGTCTGACTGGTGTTCAAAGAGGTGTCTCTTTCCTGGAGAAGTTGCCCTGAAGTGCAGGAAGCATAAGGATTGTGGAAAATGCAAGAGGAAGCCAAAGGCGTACAAGCTCAAGTCATTTAGAGTTTCAAAGGAAACTCTACGCTGGGCTCCTCCTGCTTTTTTCCTGACTGATTGTTAGGCCTGTAACCACAGACTTATAATAGATTATCATTCATGGTCCAAATGAATGGGTTTTCTTAACAATAATGCCCTTGTTTTGTGACTTACTTGTATACAAAGGAGTGCACAGAAATAGATCTACTTAAACATCTTTCTGAGGTAAAATATAAGTTAGGCTAGAGTACAGTTGTCATGACTTAGGTTAGAAATTTCCTATTTTCTAAAAATCAGCGTATTCATTGTACTGAAGCACACAGACTTAATTTCATATGAAAGACATTTTGCTTTGGGAGTACATTGGTCTTCCCACCCTCCCGTCATCATCATTCCTGACTTATATCAGAAAGTTTAGCACAAGATACTATTTATTTGGTAAGAGTTGTACCTTCATAGCTTACTCTCATCCAAAATGGATTTCTTTTTAAAAACTTTTTTTAATGCTTATTTATTTTTGAGAGACACAAAGAGACAAAGCATGAACAGGGGAGGAGCAGAGAGGGGATGCAGAATCTGAAGTAGGCTCCAGGCTCTGAGCTGTCAGTGCAGAGCCCGACACGGGGCTCAAACCCATGAACCATGAGATCATGAGCTTAGCTGAAGTCGGATGCTTAACCGACTGAGCCACCCAGGTGCCCCTTAAAATGATTTCTTATTTGTCTGTCTGCAGTAGTACGCTTTGGAGAAATGGAGCAACAGATAAGACAATAGCTAAGGATCTTCCTACAAAGATCCTTACCATTTTTCCTAAAGCATCTGTGTGTACTTTCTTCCTATCATTTTGAGGAAATGGGAAAAGTGACTATGATGGCCTAGGTTTTCTCATGGTCTGATATTTTTGTATTGAATTTGAACTTGAACAGTGGGAAGGACACTTTGGCCCCAGAGCTGTGGCTTTCCCACGTGAGTACTCTGGTCCCAACTTCATGACTGACCAGTGCCTCCAAGCAATGCTGGAGGTGGCTGCAGCTTCCAGAAGTCTCATCACTCTGGGTGTGGACTGGGTGGGCACTGAAGGAGCTTTATTGTTGTTCCTCGGGGAGATGGAGAAGGGCAGAGCTTTGCTGTTTGAGAGAAAGATTTGAGAATCGTTCATTTCGATTCTCTTGTTTGTGTATTTTGATCCCAACAGCCTCAAAATGTTCAATATCTCATTTTCCCAAATAGTTAAAAATTTCTGCTTCCAGCTTCCCTCTGGTCTCCATTCTCAAAATTAATAGTCTTGTCTATTAGAAGTGTTTACAGTTCTGCTTTTGTTGATGTTAATTATTTCTCCCATTGCAGTTTAATTAATAGGAGATTGCATCTTACTCATTCCATCTCTCAGGATGTTGCTTCTAAAAACTACCCCTTACCAGCTTTACTCCCAAGAGCATATTTCTTGGTGACATTGAATTTTAGCAATCAGATATGGTCATTAAATGCAAAAGATCCAGCATTTATGATACAGTTTTATAATTGCATATAATTGCACTATTCATCTCACTAGAATTTCTAGAGCTGTAAGTAAACAAATATATTTGAAAATTGTGATAAAAATGTTTTCATGTTACATCAACATTTTGCATTTTTAATTGCATGGAGAGATTTCATATCTGAAATAGCAGACATTAGCCCATCACCCATGATCCAGATGCTTTTTATCAATTAATTTCTGAAGTTGACTCTTTACACGTGTTTAAAGCCTTCTATAAATAATTTGGGAAAGAACTGAGCTGGGGCTTTGTACCTTTCTTGCTCTTTCACTTCATAAAATCAAGGGCATAGGTGAATTTACAGAAAAACACCTGAAGTGATAGCCCCGCAGGCAGTGGCCGCAAGAGGGAGGACAGTAAGAGGACATCTAGGACCGGCCTTCGGGCTGCGATTGCTGTTGGCAACTATGTAGTAGGCGCTATCTGCATTTGGGGCAGCGTCTTCCTCAGAGGCCCCAGCTCGTGTGGCTTTCCTCCTTCAGCTGGATCCTAATCGAGGAGAACACTATCAGAGAGAAGTACAATTTGACAACAAGAAACTGGGTGCAGGGGCCTCCTGAAATTTGTGTATGAAACCTGGGAAGCTTCCCTCCAACTGTGATTTGGGTCAAAAGGACTACAGATCAAATATGTTCTTCTAAACATATTTGGTCCTTGGTCCTAAAGCTTTTGAGAATATGGCTGAAGAACTAAACATCTGCAAATAAAATACAATAGAGGGGCACCTGGATGGCTCAGTCGAGTAAGCGCCAGGCTCTCGGTTTCCGCTCAGGTCGTGATCTCAAGCTTGGTGGGATTGAGCCCCACAATGGGCTCAGGCTCATAGCATGGAGCCTGCTTGGAATTCTCTCTCTCTCTCTCTCTCTCTCTCTCTCTCTCTGCCCCTCCTCTGCTTTCACATGCAAATAAACTTAGAAAAAAACCATAGATTTCCTGAGCAAAAGTAGGAGCACATGTAAATTTTGCTTCAGATTTGCTCTGGCTTTTGTTATCATGTACAATGTAATAAACAGAACCTAGAACATCTTCGGTTTTCTAGCAAGTGGATATCTTCTAATTAAAAGTGAATATGTAGCACTGTTCATAAATATCTAAAGAGAGGCAATCTAACACACCCTTCTTAATACATGTCTATCCACATTCATTGGTTATTACCTCTCATGAAATGCTACAGACTGGGAGTTAGGTATGCAAATGCTAGCTCTTGTGATAATTTGTCCAGATCTTAAATCTCTAGGTTTAAAATTAAGGAGAGTGAATCTGAGGAGAAGATGCTATCTCTTGACTGTTATGTGTTCTTTGAAAAGAATGATAGAAAACCACCAAGCAAATAGATGTTCCAAGCCTCCGAGAGACTGCCTGTCATCGATTCTCTCATGTTTTTGTCTTACCAAGCTTTTCTTTTAATAGAAATTCTATTCATAATTTTAAAAGAATGCACAGCATTAACCTGCACAGTTTTATATGTGGACTGACTCAGGGTACATGGGTGACACGCACAAAGGTTTGCATTAGTAAAGGTGGCACAGAAAGCCTCTCTCAGGATTTATGTGCCTTCAATAGCTGGAGAATCTTTTTCTTTGTTATTTTTTACATTCTTCTAGAGAAATTAAAGTATTTGAAAAACTAATATGTAAATGTAATGTTTCAAAAATCCATAGAATAAAATACTGCAATTTCTAGATAATACTGTGTGATACAGACCTTTAGAAAAGAGCAAGTCTTCAGATTTCTATTCAAAGTGTGGCAGTTACTGACATTAAATAAAAATGATCTTAAGACAGTTGCACAGTGGGGGCCACAATTTTAAAATTGTTTTGAATCTCTGGCATAGATGAAAAATAAATTTACCATAAAGTGAACAATTAATTTGAAGGTTAATTTTTTAATGTTTTATTTATTTCTGAGAGAGAGAGACAGTGTGAGCAGGGGAGGGCCAGAGAGAGAGGGAGGCACAGAATCTGAAGCAGGCTCCAGGCTCTGAGCTAGCTGTCAGCACAGAGCCCGACATGGGACTCAAACCCACGAACTGTGAGATCATGACCTGAGCCACCCAGCCGCCCCGAAGGTTAATTTTAAACAGGTGTATGTAGAGATGACTTTTTATGGCAGTCATATTGGACAGATATTCCTTGTACTGGTATGTGTGGAAAACTTTCTGAAGATTTTGCACAACAGGAATTGTACTTATAGGCTCAACCATGTAGGCTTCTTGATCTGCCCTGATCTGGACTGGGAGTTATACTTTTTCTTCAGTTTTGTTTTTCATACACTTAAGCCCTCATTATATCTCATTTTTCAGACTGTCTCCACTAAGAGTTATTAGAATAGTCAGGGCATGGATGCCATGTCCTTATTTTCTGTGGTAGAAATAGTAGACTCTAATGTGTTGCGTGTAAAAAAGGGGAGAACATTTGACATTGGAACTGTCATAGAATCTGCAAGACAAGTTTCCATCGTTACTGGGGAGAGTGACAGCTTGAATGTAGCAGATAAACAACCAACGTGTTGAATGTCCAGATTGTTATGACAACTGGTTTTCCTTTTTTCAACATGATCCCTTTGAGTTCTAAAAAATTAGACATTAACATTATATGTATATGTATATATATATATATATATATATTTTATTTTTTTCTCCCCTGCCCCTTTGCCAAGGCATGACCTGAAGCTGTGCTTCTTAAATATTCCCACTAGCAGACAGAGGAGAGTGCAGGTACATACTGAGTGTCCATGGTATCCCCGAAAACATCCTTCCCACCTAGGGAGTTTTTATCTCATGTTTCATCTTAAACTTCATGAACATTTTCTACCTACATTGTCTTTATTTAAATATATAAATAATGACTTACATGTATTAAACATTAAATTACTTCAATTTCCTCTGAATAGTTGAGTAAATTTGATGCTCCCAGATGATGACCGTGTTTATCTTGTGACTGTGAGAACTACCTTCCCCTTCTTGGTTAACTATGACCTCTCTGAGGGAAAGAACTGTTACTTGTTCCTTTCTATATCTCTAATATCTAGCAGGATGTTTGGCACAGAATTGAAATCACTGAATGTATGCTTGTGTTGAGTACATGCCTGTGTACCCTATTAGAGTGTATGATGCTTGTAAATATTTTACAGACAACTGAATGATAGTATGTTTACATTAGGAACATGCATTTATATTCCTGGCAAAGTATCTGTGTGAAAAAATATGTACATTGTTTTGGTTGTTAACCTGTAATTGTTGATTTAGTTAGATGTCTGGGCCATGTGCATCTGAATACAGTGCTCTGTGTGGGCAACATCAAAGGGTTCTTTGATCTGAAATTTTCCGATGGCTGGTATATTTAGACATTATATCTGGCTCCTTTTTGCATATTTTCAATGTTACTTTTTATACCTCCTATTTCTTTGAGTATCATATAATTTTAAATTTGATACATGTACTTATTTCATGATAAATGTACTTATTTTATGCCTGATTCTGTAACTTGCTTCTTTGGCCACATAAGTTCATAATGGCGGGTTGTCTGTACATACCGTGATTTTTAATTGTGAATCCGTGTTCCCTTGAGTTTTATCTGTGGAGTTCTCTGAGGCTTGCTTTTAAAGTGCATTCTTCCAGAGAGGTTTTGTGTTTTCTTCTACCAGGTGCCTGGGACAATTTAAAATTGTAATTTGGGTTTTTCTGAGCCACATAGATGGTGTTCATTCTGGCCTTCGGCCAGTGTAAATTTGGGCCCTTGGTTAGAATGTGCTCATCTTTTTTTATCTCCAGTTCACCTAGATCCAAATCATGTAATGCAGACAAGTTTCTCTACTATTTCCCTTTATTTTTTTCCCTCTATATGCCCATGAAGATGCCACTATTTGGGGGAATTCCAGATTCATAAGGGGATCTTTGACCTAATCCCCACATACACTGGCTCTAGCTTTGTTTCCTACCTCTATGTACCTGGGTACCTGGCCCCGTCCCTCTGGCTGAAATCAACCAGAAACTCTCATTAGCAATTGCTGACGACTGTCCCTAGGGCAAGTATGCAGTGTGCAGGGGGAGGGGTCACTGACCTTTTGGACATTGGTTTTTTTCATTGCTTTGACTTAAGGAGACTTAGCCTTTCTTGTTTTCCTTAAGTGTATTGTTTGAAAATAATATTGAAATACTTTATTTTGCATTAGGAGAAATTGGGGGAGATCTCTATTCATCTCATTTGTTGGAAATAATAAACTCTTGTATATTTTAAGTTTATTTGAGAGAGAGAGAGAAGAGGAGGGGCAGGGACAGAGAGAGAGAGAGAACCGCAAGCAGGGTTCATGCTATCAGCGCAAAGTGAACTCACAAACTGTGAGATCATGACCTGAGCTGAAACCAAGAGTCAGACATGTAACTGAATGAGCCATCCAGGTGCTCTAATAAGCTCTTGAATGTTTGTTGTGTGTGAGGTGTGCTATTGACCCCCACGCTGGAAAGCATGATCACCTTTTCAGTACTGAAAATGGGATACACTCAAGCATCCTTCTTTGTCTACATCTTCTGGTGGCAGGCATTTTTGTGGTGACTAAAATTCTTGGGGTGTCTGTGTTCTTTTCAATAATAAAGTGGTATTGGACTAGTGGATCCTTATGGATCCTTCCAGCTATAAATTTTTTTGACTCCATGACCCTGAATCACTACATTTCTTTTCTTTTTTTTTTTCCTGCCTATTTTCATCTTTACAATAATTCAGCAAATGTCACCCACCCAGTTAGCCAGTTAACTGTGCCTTATTCCAGGAAATTGTTCTGTCTGTGGGGTTTTTTCCTTCTGTTTTGCCAATCTGTATTTATTGTCTAGTGTTTTGATCTCTCAGAGCTCACCCGGAATAAATGCATTCTGTGTTCCTCCCACAGGTTGCTTCCCTTGGGGTCACTACCTTCACCTTATGTGCTCTGTGTATAGACCGCTTCAGAGCAGCCACCAATGTGCAGATGTACTACGAAATGATCGAGAACTGTTCTTCCACAACTGCCAAGCTTGCTGTCATATGGGTGGGTGCCCTCCTGCTAGCACTTCCAGAAGTTGTTCTCCGCCAGCTGAGCAAGGAGGATTTAGGGTTCAGTGGCCGAGCTCCCGCGGAACGCTGTGTCATCAAGGTCTCCCCTGACTTACCGGACACCATCTACGTTCTAGCCCTTACCTATGACAGTGCGAGACTCTGGTGGTACTTTGGCTGTTACTTTTGTTTGCCCACACTTTTCACCATCACCTGCTCTTTAGTGACTGCAAGGAAAATCCGCAAAGTGGAGAAAGCCTGTACCCGAGGCAATAAGCGACAGATTCAGCTGGAAAGCCAGATGAACTGTACAGTAGTGGCTCTGACCATTTTATATGGGTTTTGCATTATTCCTGAAAATATCTGCAACATTGTTACTGCCTACATGGCTACGGGGGTTTCCCAGCAGACCATGGACCTGCTCTACATCATCAGCCAGTTCCTTTTGTTCTTCAAGTCCTGTGTCACCCCTGTCCTCCTTTTCTGTCTCTGCAAGCCCTTCAGTCGGGCCTTCATGGAGTGTTGCTGCTGTTGCTGTGATGAGTGCATTCAGAAGTCTTCGACAGTGACCAGCGATGACAATGACAACGAATACACCACAGAACTTGAACTCTCACCTTTCAGTACCATCCGCCGTGAAATGTCCACTTTCGCTTCTGTTGGAACTCATTGCTGAAGGACAGCCTTTTCTTTGGTTAGATTTATGTGTTTGATTTTCATATCCTGTGAACGTTTTTACTTCATATTTTTCCCTACTGGGGAAAAATGGAGCAAAAGAGAGAAATATTAACGACTGTAGAACTGATTTTGCAAATTAATATTTGTGCTTTGAAAAAAAGTTTATATTTAGTTATTTAAGATGTATAAGGAGGCCGATAGTTTTAGATCATTTTATCTGGTATGGTGCTAATATTTTATTTGAAAAAAGTTACTGCACCTTAACTTAATTAATTGCTAACTTTCTTTCTTTTAAAAATATAATCAGTGTATATTGATGATAGCCCTGTGATTTTGTAGGTTATTTTATGTTTGAGTTGTGATTGACAGTATATTGTATATGGTATCGTGAGATGATTTGTAGTTAAGGAGCATTCACAAAGTAGCACCAAATAAATTACACTTTATTCTTTAATGTCATTGTCAATCTACTTTTAACCGAGATTCAATAAATCTTTTAATTGCCTTAAATACACAATTACTGGTTCTACGCACAATTTAAAATCAGCCTTATTGCTTTAAAGTTCTATTTTCCTTTAAGGCAGGTAATCACTATGTTATAAAGCAGTTTTCCTAATAGTACTATTTTATATGCATGATTCATATGCAACTATATTGTATGGTCAAACAAAATTGTATTTTTAATATTCAGATACAGATGTAAAATTACTTCCAAGTATTTATAAAATATGAATAAATAGACAGCAGAGTAGGAAGAAAGTATCTTTTTCTATCATTATTATTTACCTCTGAACTAGCATATAGAGCTATAGTTTTTTCCATCGTGAATTATGAACAGAAATGAGGACTAAAACACAATGCACTTGTCATCTGATTTCCTCTAAACACTGACCTTTGAAGCACTCTGAATTCTAACTTTTCTCCATTTAAAAAATGAACTTGGTTAAATCTGTGTGATTTAATTTCTTGAAGTAGAATGAAAGTACAGTAGTAGAATAATAAAGTATTTATATACCTTGATTAGAACACTTGAATATTCAAATTTATTTTGAATTGATATTCCTTAAGCTTCTAACAAAAAACAAATCCTCTCTGTTTGAATTATTAGATTCCCCCGGGAGCTTAAGCTCCGACAGTTGTGTAGAATGCCTGTCTGCCAGGCAGAACACATGTCTAAATCAGGTGGCAGAGACAGGGACCTAGTGATGGATGTAATGTCTCTGTCTTCAGACAAAGCATAGAAGGGAAACCAAGTTTCTGGCCAGAAGCCACCCTCTGTTTCAACTTGTCAATTTCTGTACATTGAGCATAACCGAATGGTGACTTCTTTCTTCCAGATTATAGCACGATGTTATTAAAATTGTTAAGCTTTAGTGTTAGAAAAATTAAAGATACTTAATATAGACCTTTCATCTTTCAGATGAAACTCAGATTAACTAAATGACAATGTCCAGAATATCTCCTTTTCCCTAGTCCAGTATTCTGTGAAGGGTTTCCCCCCACCCCACACCCATCCGCCCCACTATATGTATTGTAAGAGGTTCGAGATTGAAAAACAACAAAAACAAGATACCATTGTCTTCTTACAGATCCCTATAATAAATCTTTGGAAAACTTCTTGAGGACACCTAAATTAGGTTTTGGCTACTGAGCAGATCAACAGTTGTGATTTCACAGTGTCTCTCCTGATATTTAGCCAAACTTATAAATCAAGAAACACTGACTGAGGTGGTTCAGTGGGTTAAGCATCCAACTCAGTTTCAGCTCGGATAGTGATCTGGTAGTTCGTGGGATTGAGCCCTGCGGTGGGCTCTGTGCTGGCAGTGAGGATCCTGCTTGGATTCTCTCTCTCTCCCTCTGCCCCTCGCCTACTCATGTTCTCCCTCCCTCTCTCTCTCTCTCAAAATAAATACATTTTTTAAAAAAAGAAAGAAAAACTGATTGAGAATATTATGTAGAAAATGTTCTATGTTATTACCTATAGTAAATAAAAGTAACCAGAGCTTAGTGTCGGATTTTAAAAACCAAGCAGGGGTGGCATGAGAAGGCAGGAATAAGACAAATGCGTGTACAGTGATGGTTTAAGCTGGGACCTGTTAGGGAGGTGTAAATTCCATGATGGGTCTGAAAAGAGAGACAGAGCCCACCAGACTGGGAGAGATCATGAAAGGCTGTGTACGATAACTGGATGGTTATCAGTCAGAAGGCTGATAAAAGGTAATGCGAGGAGTGGACACTCCAGGAGGAGGGGGCTGACTAAAGAAAGGAAGGGGGAGAAAACTCATGGAGTATGACTGAAGAATAAATGAATAAGTCCAGTATGGTTCCCATGTTGTGTGTGCATAGAAGCCTTATGGAATATCCTGATGAAAATATGCACTGAGACCATATTATAAAGGGTCATGCTTTGAAAGATGTTCAGATGGAGTCCTTCAGGAAATGTGGCTTGGTTTTTGAGCATTGGAAAAACATTGCCACAACTCTGCAGTAGGAAGATCAATTTGAAAACAGTTTAAATAGGCTATTGGGAAGAGTCTGAAAGTGAAAAAACAATTAGGAAAATATTATAAAGGTTGGGCCCCAAAGGAGGCAGTCGGGACTCAAATTTCTTTTTTTTTTTCTGTTATCTTTGACTTTCTGTTGAAACATGTGCCTTCTTGTTGAATCCTATCTCTGTCAAAGTAGAAACTTTGATAGCTCCGATGAAGTCATCCCAAGTGTGAAGTGCTTGGAAGTTTTCTCATGGCCTTGATCAATGCTTTCTCATAAGAAGTCCTACAGCATGCTTTTAAAAAAATTATTAACCTTTTTGCTGGACTTTTTTCTAATCCAGATCCTGTCCCATGTCTTCCCCCTCCTCAAAGTTTCCTAAGAAGAGAAATTCAGGCCTAAGAGTAAGTCTACTAAAATTTTGATTGATCAGAAAACTCTACAAATGGTGTCTGAGTTCCTGAACCAAATCAACTCTGTGGTTTCAGGATAGTCTGTGAAATTCTTTTCAAAATATCGATGTCAATATCTATATATCTAGATGTATGTCTATATAGATATAGATTTTCCACTATATTTATTATATATCTATAACTGGCTAGTATAACCAACTCAACTTAGCATTTCTTTGATAATTCACAGTTCTGAAGACTTCAAATCTATGACTTCAAAAATCAGCTCATTTACATTCAACTCAATGAATCTTTATTAAAATTCTTTATGCCTGGTTCTAGGCTAGGGAGTTAGAACACATAATTTAACTTAAAATTTTTTTCATTTTTTTTGAGATAGATAGCTAGAAAGCACAAGCATGCACGAGTGGGGGAGCAGCAGAGAGAGGGGGGAGAGAGAGTGACTCCCAAGCAGTCTCTGCACTGCCAGTGTGGAGCCTGATGTGGAGCTTGATTTCATGAACGATGAGACCATGACCCGAGCTGAAGCCAGATGCTTAACCAACTGAGCCACCCAGGCACCCCTAACATTTCTTAACCTTAAGATCCTTGCCATCAAGTAGTTTATTTGCTGAAAGGGGCTATTGCAAATAAAATTTAGTGTGACAAGTGCAGCATGCATGAACCACAGAGTGGATGGTGGGAAGCTGAAGTGAACTGACTCTGAGAGCTCAGAGGCTGGGGGGAAAGAGATAGGGATGAAGGCTTCACAGAGAGGAAGAACAAATGACCACTGGTTCCATATTTTAGAGCTAAGTGATTTACATCTGAATCCAGATGAATTTGTCTTTATTCTATGGAAATGTTGATACTTGTTTTCATAAATGTATCCTTAATAATTCTTTTTCATTATTTACTTTTTTCTCATAGAAGTGGAATTAGAATAAAGATCCACTTCCTTAATAATTATGGTAAGACTGATTTTAGTGTGTTATAAAAAGTATGCAAGTGAAATTGAGTGCAGAGCATGGGTGGGTGAAGCAATGACTCTTTCATTACATCTCAACTCATTTATTCAACCAATAGTACTACTGTATGTTAAACACTGATGTGTATGCATGTGCCATAGCTGTTAACAAATTCAGAAGAAGCCCTCCCCTCTCTTGTTGAGATAGATATAAATTATACAAAATAAAATTTAAAGTATTATATATATATATACACACACATATATATACATATATATATGTGTGTGTATATATATATATATATATATAA
>NW_027531893.1:178258-247575 GCF_008692635.1 Crocuta crocuta
TATGTTTGATAATGAAAAGTAACATGGAGGAAAGGAGTACCAGTGTGAGGTGGGATTATGAAGGAGACTTTACTGTAAAGGTGATATTAGAGTAAACAAGTTATATCACTATCTGGGGGAAGAGCAGAGGGAATAGGTGAGGCACAAAGGCTCTGAGGTGGAAACATGCTTGATAGGTTTTGGGAATGTGAAGTGGCCAGTGTGGCTCGAATAGATTGAGGGAGGGGAAGAAAAGTACCAGATGAGATGAGAGAGCTAAAGGGATGCCAGATGATATAGGACCTTATAAGCTATTACAGTGACTTTGCTATTTATTCTGGCTAAGACTCCATTGGATGGTTTTAGAGAGAGGACTGACATGACTCTTTAAATAACATTTATTTATTTAGTTTTAAAATTAAGATAATTTTTCATTAAGGTATAAGTTAAATTCACCCCCTTTAGCATTTGGTCCTGAGCACATATCATCATGTAACCACCACCAAACAGTTCTATCATTCTAGAAAGTTCTATAGAACAGTTCTATCCTTCTAGAAAGTCTCCAAAGACACATGGAGGCATGTGTCTTTGTAGCCAACTCCCGATTTCACCCACAGCCCACCTGCTGATTTGTTTTCTGTTCTCATAATTTACCTTTTGCAGACTGTCATTTAAATGGAATTATACAATATATAGCTTTTGAGTCTAGCTTTTTCCACTTCGCATAATATATTGGATATTCATCCATGTTGCTGTGTGTATCAGTAGTTTCTTTCTTTTTATTGTGAAGTAATATTTTATTGTATTGATGTATCACAGTGTATGCCTTTCCCAGTTAAGGGACATTTGCACTGTCTCCAGTTTCCAGTTTATTATGAATAAAGTCACTATAAACATTGATGGATAGCTTTTTATGTGGACAGAAGTTTTCATGTCTCTGATAAACAGCTAGGAGAGGAAATTTGGGGTCATACAGTAAGTCTATTTCTTAACTATGAAAAAAGAACAACTGTTTGGCAAAGTTGCTATACCATGCTGCCCTCTCACCAGCAATGTATGAGAGCCTGCCCGACTTTCTCCATATTGTCAGTGGTAATCGGTCTTGCCAGTTTTTAATTTTTAAAAATTTTAGCCATTCTGATAGGTATGTAGTGGTATCTGTGGTTTTTGTACTTCTCTAATCAATTTTATTTAAAAAAATTAATCAATAGAAAAATCAAAAGAATAATGAACACATTCATTCCTCACCCAGAATCACAAATTATTAGCAGTTTCCACACCTGCTCTCTTTTTTTTCCTTACTGTTTGAAAATAAGTTACAGATATTAGTGATGCTTCACTTGTAACACTTCATCACGTATCTCTTAAGAACAGGAACATTTGCCTGCTGAACTCACATTGTTATCAGAGCCAAGAAATTAGACACTGAAACTGTCATATTTCCTAATATCCAGTGCATTTTCAAATTTCCAAATTATGTCCAATAATGTCCTTTTTAGGAGTTTCCTTTATAAAACTTCCCTTCCCTATCCGTCTCCTCTTCTCTCTTGGTTCTTTTCAAATCTGAAGCATTACTTTTATTTTAGGTGGGGTTCCTGAAAGCAAACCCAAAGAAGGATGTAAGTGCCAGTGACGTATTTGTTCCTTCTTTCGTGTTTTGAGAAATATTGGTCTATAGTTTGTATGTTTTTCCTTGTGATATCCTTCTCTGGTTTTATTACCTGAGTAATACTGACTCTAAAGAATGAGGTGGGAAATGCTCCACTCTTAATTTTCTGAAAGAATTTCTGAGGAGTTGCTATTATTTCTTCTTAAATATTCAGCAGAACTCATGAGCAAAATTATCTTGATTTGGGCTTTAAATTGTGGAGAGATTTTAAAATACTACTTTATTTTCATGATGTGTATGGCAATTATTACATTTGAATCCTTCACTTAAGCCTTACAGACTTTTCATATAGGAATTTCTGTTTCAGACTCTGAATATATCACACTCAAAAAATTCCTGATCCTGTGAACAGTCTTGGCTTCATTATTTGCCACATGAGACACTATCTCTTTTCCAAGTTCATTCTGAGCCACTGGATCTGAATCTGATTAAGTCTATGGTGGGCTAAGCACCTGACTGGTTCTGTTGGGGACATCTCTTGGAGAAACATGGCCCGAGATGTTTCAAATAACTGTGATGATTCCTCTTCTGTTCATTCTAGCCTTTTACAATTCCTTAGAATTTCCAAGAACATGTGACTAATTTATAATTATACGAATATTCTCTCATGTTTGATATTTTCAGGGACCTACAATATTGAGTTGATGAATTAATACATACATGGAACAGTCTTTTGTAGAATAACATTCATTGAGTATTAGCCACCATTACTGTATCTTATCAATATTATTATTATGTACTAGCAGCAGTATGAACTTCAAAAAAAAAAAACAAAAAAAACCCCCCAGCTTTGTATTTCCTCACTTTCATAGTTACTTAAGAATGCTTAACATTATTTGTGTCAACCAGAATGTTCCATTTTAGGACTATGTGGGTTAAGAACTGGTCTGACCCTACAGAAGATGCCTTTATCATCAGATATTCAAAACACAAACTTAAATTCCTGCAGACTAGTCCATATTCTTAAAACTTATATCAGCGAACAAGCAGTTATTTAAACTTAGGTCTTTGGCATTCCAAATGTCCTGTGTTCACAGGAGAGGCCCTGCCCTCCCTTTATCCCGTACTCAAATAGTATGTCTCAATTAGCAGCAGATGTAGCAAATTTTCCCCTATCATCACACCTGGTCCTGAATTGGAAAATGTTTGCCAGGGAGCTTGGTTCCCCTGAGAAACATTTAAGATACTTCTATTCAGTAAATATTCTTCTCCAAACCTTGCCCCTAAGTTTAAAATTAGATGGGCTTTTGGGATGCCTGGGTGGGTCAGTCAGTGCATCTCTTCTTGATTTCAGCTCCGGTCATGATCTCACGGTTTGAGTTCTGAGCCCTGCACTGGGCTCTGTGCTGACAGTGTGGAGCCTGCTTGGGATTCTCTCCCCCAAGCCCCCAACCCCCTCCCCTGCTGGCAGGTGCACACACACTCTCTCTCCCTATCAAAATAAAAATAAATTAAAAAAAAATAGATGGGCCTTTTCTAGTCTTCAAGAATCCTCCAAGATAACAGGTTAAAGTCTCTTCTTGATGATTTGAATTCATCTTGTGTTTTAAAGTGCTCTTCAATTACTTTCTGTTGGTTTGGCTTTCTATGTTCTTTTTCTACGAAGCACGTTCCCAGCATATCTAATTATGGCTAACCTTTTTCATAAAAAGGAAGAAAAAAAACATGTTAAAGTTTCTACAATGTCCCAGTCATCTTTTATGTGTACTCTCTCTCTCCTGAGAGGAGAAAAATATTTGCTATATTTCCTTTGGCCTGGTCTTTTAGTGAATGCAGTTGAAGAATACTTAAATCCAGTTTTGCTTTGCTACTTATACTGTCCATTTTTTTCATTTGAAATTACCCAAAATAGAGCTTACATAATAGACTGGAGTTACCTTACCCAAAATGATCTCAAAATTACCTTACTCAAAATCATCCAGTATTTCCCAGCTCTTTCTTTATATATACAGAACGAATTCTCTAAGAAGTTAACTGAGTAGGGGAGAGGCAGAGAGAGAGAGAGAGAGGAGAGAAGAGAGAGAAGAGAGAGGGGGGAGAGGGAGAGAGAGAGAGAGAGAGAGAGAGAGGGAGAGGAGACACAGAATCTAAAGCAGACTCCAGGTTCCGAGCTGTCAGCACAGAGCCGGAAGCAGGGCTCTGAACTCACGAACTGTGAAATCATAACCTGAGCCAAAGTCAGACGCTTAACCCACTGAGCCACCAGGTGCCCCACAAAAAGCCACTTTAATATTTCGCCCATTTCTTTCCTTCCCTCATTCACTCCATTCATTCAGTTAAACACCTAGCTTCCAGACACTGTGCTAAATCCTAGAGACCGAACAATATATGAATTAGATACAATTCGGACCCTTTTGGAGTTTACACCACGGGCAGCACCTACAGGTATTAAACATTATTTCCTCAGTTAAATATTTACTGAAAGCATGAGTAATGCTGAGACAGAAAGTTCCGAAAGAAAAGTGCTCTGAGAGTATGTAATAGGGGAAACAGACCTAGGGGTCGTGTTGGAAAAGGCTTCCTTGACGCAGGGCTAGGAAAGGACTGAAGGGGGATGGGCCTGGGTCGAGGGAGCAAAGCAGTTTCACTTTCTGTCTGCATTTCGAGAGTTTCGAGTTTTGGTTCCTCCCGCCAACTGCGCTCCAGAAGCAGATGATCCTCCTGACGAATCAGCAGAAGGTCAATAGTAGCCTAACGCCAAGTCGGGCGTGCTCACGTCATTCTCCACGCCGCTTCTCAGCACGTAGGCGTTTTACCATCTCACGTCATCCGCGGAAGAAGGGTGAGGACAGCACAGCGAGGTATTTTGCGAATATACGCTGTGAGGCCAACTTCACATAACTTTTATTACAGTATATGGTTTATAACTGTTCTGTGTTATTATTGCTGTTAATCTCTTGAGGTGCCTAATTTACAAATTAAACTTTATTATAGGTGTGTATTATAGGTGTATAGGTGTGTTTATGATAGGTGTGTACATATATGTGTGTGTGTGTGTATATATATATTCCAAGGTTCCCAGTGGATGCTTGAAATCCAGCATAGACATATGTATATATAAACTACGATATTGATATATAAAATATATGTACATATGTGTGATAATATATATTATATATAAAATACATTTTATATAAAATTATATGTGTGTATATACACTATGATTTCAAGCATCCACTGGGAGCCTTGGAACGTATCTCCCATGAAAAAAGGCGAACTGCTCTACAGCGTTAAGGTTTCTTGTGGAGACAGAACAGAGCCAGTTCAAGAACTGAGACAGGCCAAAGAAGGCTGGCATGCAGAAAGCCAAGGCAGTCGAAAGTAGCCTGAGACCAGGATTTGTATGAAGCAAACTGTTCATCTACAGTGGGTTCCTGTTACATGTAGGTAGAATAACTTCACTTTATCAACCTTAGACTGCCCTTCTGTGGTTCATAGGAGATCACTGTGATCAGAAAACTGACTTCCTATATATTTGAATGTAACAGCCTCACAATTTTCAGTCTTGATTTTTCATTACATTTTGCTGAACTACGTTTCCCCATTTGCACCCCAAATATTGCAATCTGAAATAGGGTAATAATTCATTGATTGAAGAGATTGTATTGGTATAAGTAGAAGATAATTATTATTTACTATCATAGTTATGATATCTTTGATTCCTAGAACTTTGGTGCTAAATCAGTTCTCCATTGCATTCTGTACATTTGTAGAGGATTAGAAGTCTTTTGGCTCAGGGGCTGAGAACTTAAAGACCGATTTAAAAAAACAGTTTTCCTTAATCAATCTCAAAGTGAGTGTTCTCCTGAGCTAATAATACTTTATAATCAATCATATAGCTATTAAATGACATTTCACCTCCCTACTGGTCCAATTATTATCAATTCTGCAAACTGAATTAAATATTTTTTCTTAAATGTTTAAGAGACATAAATAACTCATATTTTAATACCTTCTGTGACATCCATAGAAACTTTCCACACTGAATGTCTTGCTATATGCACAGGCATGTGATTTGTTTGTTTCATACTTTTTATATGCTGAATTTAAGCATAACCATACATATTTAAAATTTTCTATTTAACCATTTATTTTCCTGAGTTTTAAGAATAGTCTTTTGTAATTTTATTCTTATTTGTATTTGTGTTCATAATGTATTTAGAAATTTAAGTCGACTAGGATTTCTTTTCCCTAATTAAATATTTTGAACTTGATAAAATTTGAAAGTTTACTTTAGACAGAATTTGGAAGTTTATGGGAACAGTGTCTCTGAGAGAGAGAGAACATTTGAAATATCTAGAAGAATTTGTGATTTCAAAGTTTATAAAAATGATATAATCAAAATTTTCTTCTATCTTCTTCCTCCACTAATGACTTTTATTCCTGAATATCTTATTGTTCTAATTCTGTTTACCAATTAAGTGGGCTGTAATTACCAGCACTTCAAAGATGACCTAACTACAGTGACCTAAGTCATGAAACATTTTGGTAATAGGAAATTGTGTTGAGATGTGCTTTAGTCATTCTAAAAATGCACCTGTGTTTTTGTTTAAAAACAAGTTTTAAACATATAGACATATTTAAAGTCTCTCTACAGCTTGTTTGTATCACATTGACATTTCAAGTTTAAAGTCTAAACATTTTAAGAACAGTTTGTAAAGATGAATATGCTCTTTTGTGACTTAGTGTGAGGACAGGAGGGACAACATGAGTCACATTTGAGTCCTGAAAGTCATGAAGGTCATGTTTTCTTTTATTTTGAAAATATGCTTTTGTATCCTATGGTTAGGTTAATGTGGACAGGTCTTTAGTTCTGTTAAGTTTTAATCTTGCCTTCCTTGCTCCTGGAATGAAGACTTTTTTTATTTGTTTGTTTTTTGTGTCTCTACATTTGATTAGCTTTAGTGGCTTGGTGTTAGGGCAGCCTTCTATCCTGATTTACTCTGATTTGAATTCCAAATTGATTGAACAAACCCCACATTAATAGGTTGGCATTATTCTATGGACATAATGCAGTGATTGTTGGAGAAGTGTGGCTTCAAAGTCCACCCAGGGTGTCAGATAGTAAATGGGCCTTTTGTTGGCTTTGGGGGTTGGATTATTTTTCTTTGTCTTGCTGATTTTGAGATTGTTGGACAGAAATGTAACTTTTTCTCTTCTTCATTTTGGCAAGAGATTACAAATTCTCAATGTTTCTTTAAAAGGCTTCTCTGACTTCCAGAGAACTTTGTTTCTGAATTAACTTTTATCTCCTGAAAATGTTGGGGCAGGACAAGCCAGGCATTAACATGACATTTACAACAATTAGAAAGTTCACTGGTTGGGACTGATCTTTGGTCACCGAGTTAAAAAAGATTGGATGCTGTAATGCCAACTGATTGTATGATTGTTTAAACCTCACTCATAAAGGATTTTAGCTGAAGAGCCTTTGTCTCTGGCAGGCCTGTGAGACCAGCTGCATCTGTCTCTGGAATGAATGCTTTTGTGTAAATGGTCAGCCCTGCTCTGATATTTGATCAGTCCCTATTTGTATCTCAACCTGTTTCTACATCAGCAAAGTGTGCATATAATGCTGGTCTTTGTGATCTGGTTGAGAAAATGCCTGGGTGATCAGAGGTTCCCCTATACTGTCACCTTTGGACGGTTTCTTCTAATGGAAAGAAGTGTTATGTGAATAATTATGTGTTAAGTCTCAAAGTGACTGATCCATGCCAAGCTGAGTGAGCACTGGGACTTTGTTTCCAGTTCTGCAATTCCCTGTCACCAAGGTGAGGTATCTGACTTGGCTGTTTCAATTGATCAAATTAACTAGAAAGTGTAGAAGATTTTCATTTCCTATAGACCCAAGGACTACGTTATCAGCCTTCAGCCATTGAAAAAGGAGAAGAAATATTTTTTATTGTTAGAGCTTTTTGAAAAGTAAAGAAACTCATAGAAAGCCAGCTATACCCACACCCATTTACCTCCCCAACCCCAATGTTGTGTACAATAATATGGGAGTAAAAAGTCAAGCTGATAATACTATTTTCTGATCTAATATTGGGAAATTCACTCAGACCTCCAATGTCTTTCTGTTTTAAATCATAACCTTAGAAAGTCACAGTAAATCCTAACATCATAAAAAAAAAAACAAAAAAAAACAAAAAAAAAACAGGAGAAATGTCTCTCAACAGAAATATAATTGCTGTTGGGGCAAGGCAGTTTTTTGTTGTTCTTTCTTATGTGTTACTCTCCCAATGCTGCAGCAAGTTGACTATATCTGACCCGTGAGGTCCTAGATACCACCCTCCCCTAACAGAGGTGACAAGAGAAAACTCCTCCCTTTGTATCCCTACCTCCCACATTTTCAAATGACTCTGAGAAACTGTGGAGTGGTACCCAACTGAGAACCATGGTAAGATATTATGATTACTGAACTATTTTGAAAAAATACAGAGACATAGCCACATTCATAGTTTACCATGTTTTATAAAAATTAGAATATGAAAAGTCACATATTCTAACACACAGCCCTAAAACTATAGAGTATGTATAGACAACTCCTGCCTTTAAAATATTCCAAAAGCGTTTATATTTTTAAAAATTAGTTACTTATATTATACACACTTTTCCATAGAAACAATTAGGTTGCATCTCCAAGGTTTATTGAACAAGTTGTAGAGTTTTTTGACTAGAAAGGCCAAAGGCTCATAGAGGTGTGCCATCAGCCAAGAAACCCTATAGAGTTGAATTTGCTGAAGTCCAAAATCTGTTTTTCAGCCTTGAACTCTTTCAGTATTACCCAAGACAATGTGACTGGGTAGAGAAGGCCACTGGCTCAGATATGACAAGAATATAAACTAATTTGTATTTTTGGGACCATGTAAGCATATTCTCAAAGCCTCTATGGTATTGTGTCCTAAGGTCAAAGAATCTGAGGATTTGCATTGGTAACCGTAGTGAAAGAAAATAACAGGTCCTGAAGCCTAGCTCCTCTAGTCCATGAAGGTGCCTGGGCAGATGTCCTTTCAGGACTGAAATACCCATGTCCTTCAGGTTCTGATTCTCTATCCTATGGACAGTGGTAGATAAGTTGCAAGAGTTTACTTCTATATACCTCTGTGTTAACTTCACTGGTTAAATTGAATGCTGTTTGTAGCCAAGTTTCCTGTTCCCACATGTCTACGAAATGATCTATTGCTTCCTATTTGGGGTTGACATTAATTTTACCTTCGGAGGGAAATAGTCTTCCTCACATCTCAGAAGTTCGTCCTGATGACTCAGGAAGAAATGAGTCATCTTATATACTGCAGATACTCATATAGATAAAATAGCATTAATGACAACAAATATTTATAGAGCATTTAGTGTATGCCAGAAATGGAAATAAGCATTAAAAGTTAGAAAATAGGTCTTTGTTAATACACATTTAAGGAACTATTGAAATACCTCAGTGAACTAAGAATTATATAATAAATTTAAATAGGTTGGTATAATATTTTTCATGAGTTTATGATCTTATATTGTTCTAAGTATTAAAAAAACATTGTACTCCCATAAACACTTGGTCATAGTTGTGTCTCAGCCTTGTTTTTCTTCCACTGACTCATTCTTTCCTCCATTAGGCACCGAGCAAGCAGTCTCCAAGCATGAAACATCATTCACCTCATTTCAGACAGATCCTGTGACAAATTACAGCCTCCTCAGACATTAAAAATACATTGATCAAGAGAAGTTGTAAGACATGGAAGAAAAATTAATCCATACCCCTCTGAGAAAGAAAAGAAAGAACCACTTTTCTGAATAACCTTTGAGCTGAACAGACCATTGAGTTTTTAAAGTACCTGCCAGTTTCACGTCCCTTCTGAGGTAAGTGTACTAAAGAACATATTCTAGACTTCTCATCCACATTTGTTCTTTATTGTTAAACAGCCACGAATCATGTGGATTGCTTCTCCCAGCTCCAAAGGGAGGCTCATTGATTCTTACCCCATCTTTCTCTCCAGAATAATTTGTTTGGTTACTTAACTTGTACCTCAGCTGACCATCTCATAGCCGTTCCCTTGCTAATGTGATATGTTCAGCAGTGGGTCTAAATTTGTCCAACCCATGTGTCCTCATTCAGTATGTTAGTATTATGTGGCTACTATAGCAAATTACCATAACTTTAATGACTTATCCAATATGAAATTAGTCTGTTACAGTTCTGTAGGCCTGAACTCTGATATGTGTTTCACTGAGTTCAGACCAACATGATGGATTTTTTGTTATTTTCACCTGAAGAATCCTAACATATACATACTCCAAATAGTTCCTTTTGGTATATTATATCATGATATTTGAAACATGTAGGGAATAAAATAGTTTAGCTTTCTAGCAACAAACTCACAATTGTCACAAAGGCAAACCTAAACAGTAAGGTATATCACAACAGAAGTATAGCACCAGTGAATTGACCTAGCATAAACTTTTCTGGGAAGGACATCCTGGAATTGAGTAAGGCAACCTGGACCAAATCAAATCTTCCCTTTGGGCTATATATTTGCTGGGTAATCAAATGGAAGGCAGGTCACTTAAGCTTAGATTATTGCACAAGCTTGGTGTCCATCTTACTCTTAAAAGTTTTGCTAACACCGGGACCCAGAAAAACTCTAGACCAATTAGGCTATTCTGTCCTATTGCAGAACAGGGCATGTTTGTCATATATTTTTTTTCATGTCTAGCATGAGAAAACAAGAAGAACCTCAGAGAGAACACATCTCAAAATTCAAAGGAGAAAGGAATAGACACCAAATAAAAGACACTGACTTAGATGTTTTCTAAGGATGGCAATTACATTCCTTTTCATGCTCCCATTTTTAATACATTTAATTTAAAGCAATCAAATAAGTTGAGTATATAGATATATGAAGAACATAATGCCATGGACTGAGCCATGTTTGTACACTTCCATCTGGTATTTCAGGTGATTAAGGAACTAGATTTTGTTACAATTTGCAAAATGGGTGTCATAAAATTAGGTCAACGTTTGGAAGAAGGAAAATAAGGAATTATACTTTCAAGCTAAATTCTTCCTCTCTTTGTTTTATTTTCCCTAAGGAAAAACTTTTAAACAGTAAAAAGTGATAATTAACAAGGCAGTGTAAGGAAATAATGAGAGGAAAACATTACTTAGGAGTAAAAGGGATTATTACTAACATCAGCGATTACTGGTTTTCAACTGTTTTTAATCACACTTGAGATAGAACTGTAATCATATATTGAAAAGAGCAGAAGTACAGGTATTTTTAAAATCTTCAATAATAAAAGTATATAATTACCTCCAACATATTTCAAAAAACATATTAGTAAAATATTATAAAACAAAACAAAAAAACCCTCATTAGTTTCTATAGTTTTTGTTTCCCCATACAAATTGTTTCTTTATCTAAGACTCCCCCCCCCCAATAATTTTGTGTGGGCCATGATTTTAAGCTTAATTTTAAACTATTTTTGCTGCTTATACTACAATATTGTTTTTTCTCTCCAAGCTAGTGGAGGAGGATTTTAAAAAAGTTATCCAAAATTCTACTGGCAGGATTCCTACCATATAATTCAAACAACCTTCTCAAAGATTCAGGTCACATAATGCTTATACATAAAATTGGGCATTAACACTTAGTATTTTAGAATTACTGTTTTTGAACATGGTGAAGAAGTAGGGGGACCCGAAGTTCCCTCCTCCCTCAAACACAGTAGGTATTGAGGCCAGAAGACTTGGAATTCCAGGAATCTGGACTACTGAGTGACAGAAACATCTCCAGGGGCCCACGGGGACAACTTTGGTGGTCCATTGGTGCATGATTGTGAACTGGGAGAGATGAAACGGGCAGTATAGCCATGGAGGGGTGGGATCCTCTTCTAAGGAGAGACAAAAGGAAGAGAAAGAGAGGCTGGGGAAGTGTAGGATTGTATTTGGATAAGAGAAAACCCATGAACTGGAGAACAGAAAAACCAGAGAAAGAACCAGTTTCTAACTCAATCCAGGATTGGCGGGCTTTCTCCAGACTGGGCCTGCCACCCTGTATGTGTGCCTGGGGAGCAGGGGGAGCCGGTCCTAGGTCCTTAGTGAGCTCAGAGGCGCAGTCAGGGAGAGAAGTCCTCTCCCTTGAGTGCTGTGGGAAGAAGGCATATAATCATTCCAAAGACAAAAGATCCTGCATGCGCCCACCAGCCAGAGGCCCTTGGTCAGTGGACTGGGAGGAGAGGCATTACCTCGGAACTAGGGTGCAGAGTGGGGTCCTTTAAGCCATTAGGGTTTGAATCCCACTGACCACCTGGGAGGCACGGGAGACTATGGAGTGGGACAAACTGGTGTGCTTGCACTCCTGCAGCACTGTGAGGACAGCCTGAACAGAGTGGGATAGGCCACCCAACCCCGGGAGGAGACACTGGGGTGTCACCATTTTCCCCCCATCACCAACAAGGTGGGGCTTCAGGGAACGGAAAAGGGCTCACAGTGGAGGCGGGACCCACCTACACCAAACCACACTCCTCCATGCCTGGTAAATGTGTATCTAACAGAGCAAGATTGACACTGACCTAACCAGGTGGCCCCTCTGCCAGATCAGCACAGTCACCAGTTCCAAGGTACCATCTGATCTCTGTCCAGTGGTTTTGCATTTTCTGATTTGATTTGATTCTTGTTCAATTCTTATTATATATATTATATATATAACATATATGTTGTATATAACATATATATATATTTCTTCCTTTTTTCCTCTTCCTTCGCTTCTCTAGTCTGATTGTTGGTTTGCTTAAGCAGACATTTTTAATCATTCTTTTTATTCCTCTTTTGTATCCCTCTCAATTTTTTTTCTTCTTTTCTTTTTCCCCTGCACCTGTCATTTCTCTCTTTGTATGGGATGAGGCTTCTTCTACCACTACCCCCTTTTAAATTTTTTTCCAGCATTACATCAACAAACAAAGCATACCTTGGTGGAAGGTCCAAACCACCACTATGAGTAGGGAGATAAAAGCGACCAGAGTCACAAAGACAGGGAGCATGCAATACACTCCAAAAATACCTCTCGAAGGGCCAGGCCCTGGACAGTGTATGAGCCCTTTTTAATATAGTAGTACTCCAGATGCAGGACATATAACAAGCTATTAAAAGACATAAAACTAACTAAAATGATGAAAAGGAAGACTTCTCCTCAAAAGAAATTCCAGGAAGAAATGACATCTAGAGAATTGCCCAAAACAGATATAAATAATATACCTGATCAAGAATTTAGAATAATGGTCATAAGATTAATAGCTGGGCTTGAAAAAGGAAAGAAGACAGCAGAAAATCTATTGTTGCAGAGATCAATGAACTAAGAAATAGTTGTGATGAATTAACAAATGCTGAGGGGCACCTGGGTGACTTAGTCGGTTACGTGTCTGACTTTGGCTCAGGTCATGATCTCGCGGTCTGTGAGTTCAAACCTTGCACTGGGCTCTGTGCTGGCAGCTCAGAGCCTGGAGTTGGCTTCAGATTCTGTGTGTCCCTCTCTCTGCCCCTCCCCACTCACACCTCTGTCTCTCTCTCAAAAGTAAATATACATTAAAAAATTTTTTTAAAATAAATGTTGTAAATGAGATGCAAAATAAATTAGATGTGGTGACAGCAAGGAGGGAAGAAGCCGAGGGGAGAATAAATTAAATAGAAGATAAAATTATGGGAAATGATGAAGCTGAGAAAAAGAGATAAGAAAACACTAAACCATGAGGGGACAATTAATAGGTGATTCAATGAAATGTATAATATCCATATCATAGGGGTTCTAGAAGAAGAAGAGAGAGAAAAGGGCAGAAGGTTTACTTGAACAAATTATAGCTGAGAATTTCCTTAATCTGGGGAAGGAAGCAGACGTCCTAATCCAGAAGGCACAGACAACTCCCTTCAGATTGAACAGGAATAGGTCTTCTCCATGGCATATTAGTGAAACTTGCGAAATACAAAGATAAAGAGAGAATTCTGAAAGCCGCTAGGGACAAATCGACCTTGGCCTACAAGGGTAGACACATAAGGGTAGTAGTAGACCTGTCCACTGAAACTTGGCAGGCCAGAAGGGAATGGCAGGAAATATTCAATGTGCTGAATAGGAAAAATATACAGCTAAGAATCCTTTATACAGCAAGGCTATAATTCAGAATAGAAGGAGAGATAAAGGTTTTCCTAGACAAACAAAAACTGAAGGAGTTCATGGCCACTAAACCATCCCTGCAAGAGACCCTAAGGGGGCCTCTCTGAGTGGAATGCTAAAAAGACTACAAAGGACCAGAGACATTACCACAAGCATGAAACCTACAGATAACACAATGACACTAAATCCATATCTTTCATTAATAATGCTGAATGTAAATGGACTAAATGCCCCAATCAAAAGACATGGGGTATCAGAATGGATAAAAGAAACACACACATACACACACACACACACACACAAGATCCATCTATATGCTGTCTAGAAGAGACTCATTTTAGACCAGAGGACACCTTCAGATTGAAAGTGGGGGGATAGAGAACCATCTATCATGCTACTAGAAGTCAAAAGAAAGCTGGAGTAGCCATACTTTTTTTTCAGACAAACTAGATTTTAAACTAAAGGCTGTAATAAGAGATGAAGAAGGGCACTATATAATAATGATTGCATTTAGCCATCAAGAAGAGCTAACAATTTTAAATGTTTATGCCCCAACTTGAGCACCCAAATTTATAAATCAATTAATCACAAACATAAGCAATGATATTGATAAGAATATGGTAATTGCAGGGGACTTTAATACTCCACTTACAGCAATGAAAAGACCATCTAGGCAGAAAAGCAATAAAGAAACAGTGGCCTTGAATGATACACTGGACTAGGTGGACTTGACAGATGTATTCAGAACTTTTCATCCCAAAGCAGCAGAATACACATTCTTCTCAAGTGCACATGGAACATTCTCCAAGATAGATCACATAGTGGGTCACAAAACAGCCCTCAATAAATATAAAAGAATTGAGATGCATGTTTTCTGATCACAACATTATGAAACTTGAAATAAACCACAAGAAAAATTTGGAAAGTCTCCAAATGCATGGAGGTTAAAGCACATCCTACTAAAGAATGAATGTGTCAACCAGGCAATTAAAGAAGAAACTTAAAAAATATATGGAAGCAAATGAAAATGAAAACACGATAGTCCAAACCCTTTTGGATGCATCAAAGGCAGTCCTAAGAGGAAAATATGTTGCATTCCAGGCCTACCTCAAGAAACAAGAAAAATCCCCAGATACAAAACCTAACCACACATCGAAAGGAACCAGAAGTAGAACAGCAAAGAAACCCCACAGCCAGCAGAAGAAGACAAATAATAAAAATCAGAGCAGAAATAAACAATATAAAATCCAAAAAAAAAAAAAAATAGAACATATCAATGAATCTAAAAGTTGGTTTTTGAAAGAGTAAACAAAATTGACAGACCCCTAGCTAGGCTTCTTAAAAACAAAAGAGAGAGCACCCAAATAGATAAAATCATGAATGAAAGAGGAGAGATCACAACCACATAAACACAAACAATTATTAGAGAATACTATGAAAAATTATATGCCATTAAACTAGAAAACCTGGAAGAAATGGACAAATTCCTAGACACCCACACACTACCAAAATTCAAATGGAAAGAAATAGAAAATTTGAACAGACCCATAACTAGCAAAGAAATTGAATCAGTTATCAAAAATCTCCCAACACATAAGAGTCCTGGGCCAGATGGCTTCCCAGGGGAATTCTACCATACATTTAATGCAGAGTAAATACCTATTCTTCTCAAGCAATTCCAAAAAATAGAAATTGAAGGAAAACTTCCAGACTCATTCTATGAAACCAGCATTACCTTGATTCCCAAACCAGAGACCCCACTAAAAGGAGAGACCCCCCCACTAAAAAGCAGAATTACAGGCCAGTATTCCTCATGAACACAAATGCAAAAATTCTCAACAAGAGACTAGCAAATCGAATTCAACAGTATATTAAAAGAATTATTCACCATAATCAAGTGGGATTCATTCCCAGGATGTAGGGCTGGTTTAGTATTTGCAAATCAATGTGATACATCACATTA
The DNA here is from genome assembly GCF_008692635.1 of Crocuta crocuta. Lineage (NCBI taxonomy): Eukaryota > Metazoa > Chordata > Mammalia > Carnivora > Hyaenidae > Crocuta > Crocuta crocuta. Next base: position 194,022 of record NW_027531893.1, read on the forward strand.
ATAGAAGAATAGAACCACATGATCCTGTCAACAGATGCAGAAAAAGCATTTGACAAAATACAGCATCCTTTTTTAATAAAAACCCTCAAGAAAGTCGAGATAAAAGAACATTACCTTAACATCATAAAAGCCATATATGAAAAGCCCACAGCTAATATCATCTTCAGTGGGGAAAAAGTGAGAGCTTTCCCCTTGAGATCAGGTACATGACAGGGATGTCCACTCTCACTACTGTTGTTTAACATAGTGTTGGAAGTCCTAGCCTCAGCAATCAGACAACAAAATGAAGTAAAAGGCATCCAGATTGGCAAAGAAGAAGTCAAACTTCCCCTTTTCACAGATGACATGATATTGTACATGGAAAACCCACAAGACCACCAAAAAGCTGCTAGAACTGATATGTGAGTTCAGCAAAGTCACAGGATAGTAAATCAATGTACAGAAATTGGTTGCATATCTATACAATGGTAATTTATCCACACAAAGAGAAATCAAGAAATTGATCCCATTTACAATTGCACCAAGAACCATAAGATACCTTTGAATAAACCTAACCAAAGATGAAAAGACCTGTATGCTGAAAACTATAGAAAACTTATGAAAGAAATTGAAGAAGACACAAAGAAATGGAAAAACATTCCATGATCATGGATTGGAAGAACAAATATTGTTCAAATGTCAATACTACTTAAAGCAATCTACACATTCAATGCAATCCCAATCAAAATTGCACTGGCATTCTTCTCAGAGCTAGAGCAAACAATCCTATAATTTGTACCAAACCATAAAAGACCCAAAATAGCCAAAGTAATGTTAAAAAAGAAAACCAAAGTGGAGGCATCACAATCCCAGACTTTAGCCTCTACTACAAAGCTGTAGTAAACATCAAGTATGGCACATGGTATTGGCACAAAAATAGACACATAAACCAATGGAATAGAATAGAAAGCCCAGAATTGGACCCACAAATGTGGGCCAACTAATCTTTGACAAAGTAGGAAAGTGTATCCAATGGAAAAAAAGACAGTCTCTTTAGCAAATGGTGCTGGGAGAACTGGACAGTAGCATGCAGAAGAATGAAACTGGATCACTTTCTTACACCATACACAAAAATAAACTCAAAAGGGTTGAAAGACCCAAATGTGAGAGAAGAAACTATCAAAAATCCTGGAGAAGAAAACAGGCAGCAACCTCTTTGACCTCAGTTGCAGTGACTTACTAGACATGTCTCCAGAGGCAAAGCAAACAAAAGCAAAATGAACTATTGGGACCTCATCAAGATTAAAAGCTTCTGCACAGAATAGGAAACAATCAACAAAACCAAAGAGCAACTGACAGAATGGGAGAAGATATTTGCAAATGACATATCAGATAAAGGGTTAGTATCCAAAATCTATAAAGAATTTACCAAACTCAACACCTGAGAAACAAATAATCCAGTGAAGAAATGGGTGGAAGACATAAATAGACACTTTTCCAAAGAAGACAGATGGCAAATAGACACATGAAAAAATGCTAAACATCACTCATCATCAGGGTAAATACAAATCAAAACCACATTGAGATACTACCTCACACTGGTCAGAATGGCTAAAACAAACAGCTCAGGAAACAACAGATTATGGAGAGGATGAAGAGAAAAGGGAATCCTCTTGGAGTGTTGGTAGGAATGCAAACTAGTGCAGCTGCTCTGAAAAAACAGTATGGAGGTTCCTCAAACAATTAAAAATAGAATTACCCTATGATCCAGCAATAGCACTACTAGGAATTTATCCAAAGGATACAGGAGTGCTGATCTATGGAGACACATGTACACCAACGTTTATAACAGCACTTTCAACAACAGCCAAATTATGGAAAGAGCCCAAATGTCTATCAACTGATGAATGGACAAAGAAGATATGATTTATATATACAATGGAATACTACTTGACAATGAGAAAGAATGGAATATTGCCACTTGCAACAATGTGGATGGGACTGGAATGTAGTATGCTAAGTGAAAAAGTCAGTTAGAGAAAGATATCATATGTTTCTGCTCATATGTAGAATTTGAGAAACTTAACAGAGAGCATAGGGGAAGAGGAAATAATAGTTTCAAACAGAGAGGGAGGCAAACCATATGAGTCTCTTAAATACAGAGAACAAACTGATGGTTGATAGGGGTGGTCCAGGGGAGAGGGGAAAATGGGTGATGGGCATTGAGGAGGGCATTTGTTGGGATGAGCACTGGGTGTGGTATGTAAGTGATGAATCATGAGAATCTACTCCTGAACCCAAGAGCACATGTGTACACTGTATGTTGGCTACCTTGACAATAAATTATATTTAAATAATATAAAATAAAATAAAATTAATGTTTTTCCCCTCTTAGAAATAAATTAAAGATATGGTGGTTTAAAAATGAATATTATATTAAAAATGAATATTAAAAATGATTGCAAAGGCAAACATTTAAGCCTTAAATCTGCTGTCTGGGAAGGTACAATTTTTATATTCTCTCAGAAGAATATGTCTGCTTTTAATTACATGTCTGAGAAAATAAACACATTTAAATCCCATTTATCAGTTAAATTTGTCCCACGGACAGTCTGTTTGTCATCCCTGTTCCAAAGGCCATCAGCCTATAACCTCACTGCCAGTAAATAAGTTCACTTTACTCACAGTTGTACACTCCATGGGTTGCAGCAATTTCTACATTATTTTCCCACTCATGCTGTTATTGCCATTCCTTTTAGCATGAATTTAGTTATAGAGGGATGTGTGAAGGAGAAGGTGGCCTTGGGAGGGTTTTTCTCAGGCAATGACTCGCACTGCCATACTTATTCCTTAGACCTTAGACTACCAAGCTAAACTACCTTCAGAAATGCAGGCAGAACAGGGTTTTTGGAAGAAGGAGGAAAATGGAATTGTCTCCCCACCCCCTAAATCTCCTCAAATGCTTATTCCACAAAATATTTGGCAAGAGACACACTGTAAAATCCAGTTTTTTTTTCTTTTTGTGACACATGCTTCCTTCCTTTTTTGTTGTGCTTCTCAAGGTAAAGCTGTTCTGGGGAACTTCTGCTTTCAGAGTAAGATCTCTTCTGGAGTCTTATTCAGTGGCTAATGCCAAAGGCTCCGTTTGTACTTTGGTTAGATTTTTGCAAGCTGCAACTTTTGGCCTCTGGGCAATTTTCCTCCAGCAGCTGGGCATTCTCAAATGACACCATGATACTTAGAAGGCTCAAGAAAAATCAGGTATTTTTCAGATGAACTTTATCTTATGTTGTAATGCTCTACAGCATATACCTTCCTACTAGGTACAAAATAAATGTTTCTTGATTGATTAGTAACAGGAGTGACCTGACATAGGTCAGAAATATAGGGCCATATCACTAAGATGCTTCAAAAATTTCTCAAAATATCTACCAATAAATATCCAATATTAGAGCCTAAAACCTAAAACTTACATCATTAGTGACTCTTGGACTTTCTCTTAAAAGTAAAATGTAATTATTACAAAAAGTGAATGTTATTCTATTAACTACCATAATTATAAACTATAAAATCATGATAAAATAATCTGTGACACTAGAGGTGCCTGGGTGAGTCAGTCGGTTGGGCGTCCAATTCTTGATTTGGGCTCAGGTTATGATCTTATGATTCTTGAGTTTGAGCCCTGCATCAGGCTCTGACACCATGGAGCCTGCTTGTGATTCTCTCTCTCCTTCTCCCTCTGCCCTTCCCCCACTCGTGTGCACGTGTGCACTCTCTCACTCTCTCAAATAAAGAAACATTTAAAAAATAATCTGTAAAATTAAAAATGGATACTAAATTACCCTATTCTGGACAATGGCTGCTTAAGATATAAGAAGGACCTTGGGAATGTAGGAAGTGGGCGAAGTTCACAAGGTCACAAGAAGAGGCTCTCTGATGGGAAATTAAGTCAATGAACATACGTTTTAAAATTTGGCCAAGATTTTTAGTCTCAGCCTCGTTTCCAATGGGTCTTATGGTTCAGAAAATTCATTAGTGTTCAGGCTACAACTCCAGTTATTTCCAGAACAGTCTGAGACTTGTGAAATAGGTGAGGATGAAAGAGTAGAATATTCAACATCCTCTAGTTTGTAGAGTATGATTGAAATTGTGGAGATGTATAGCCTCTCTCACTGATGTCACCTTCTGTAAACTCCAGATATAAAGGAGGAGAAGGGTGATGTGTTTTTATGACTGTAAATGTTTTTCCTGAGTGTTTTTAACCTAATGGAGTATCTAAAAAACATTTTGAGAAATTTGAGTAGGCGATGCATTGCAACCACAAAGCACTTGCCACATTCCAGTGGAAGTCAGGTGCCTTTTGTGGTTTAATTGTAATTATAAACATTACCAGCCAATCTGTCACATCTCATTATTAATTATGGATAATCTTTGTTTCTTCAGTTCTAAAACAACTCATTTGGGCTTTCTTAATTACCCTAGAGACTTAGTGACCATTTTCTGTTGTCCTGCTTCAGTCTTCTCCCCATATGAACTCTCAATTCTTCACCTTGGATTTATTTAATATTAATATCTATCAAATGAGTCCTTGACCAAAATTCCCAGGTTTTATAATAATGCACAAATATACCAAATATACCCTTATCAAAAGAATTAAATTACTTTATGAATGTGTATATTTTTTAAGCCAAACATCTTCTGAGCATTTCAGTGTTGTATAACTGGGCTTTATCAGAGCTGAATGTCTGTGTAAGGTACAGATCCCATTTCAATGAATAATGGAGCTCTGCTATATTTCTGGAGGCTTGTTCATGCAGATGGAGGTCCAAGTGAAGTCACTGTTGCAACATCTTGACAGAGCTTGCCAGGATTATTAAAGTAACTTTACAAATGCCTGCTAACCTGAAATAAGGCAGGTGTAAACAGGTGTATCAAACCATTACAGAGGAGCATGTTGTTGCATAGGACATGTCTAGCCTGATGACATGACTCTTGACAAAGGCTCTACCAATGATGAAGTAAACTTTAGGGGCGCCTGGGTGGCTTAGTCGGTTAAGCGTCCGACTTTCGCTTAGGTCATGATCTCGCGGTTCGTGGGTTCGAGCCCCGCGTCGGGCTCTGTGCTGACTGCCAGCTCAGAGCCTGGAGCCTGTTTCAGTCTGTGACTCCTCTCTCTGACCCTCCCCTGCTCACGCTCTCTCTCTCTCTCCTAGAAATAAATAAAACTTTTAAAAAAATGATGAAGTAAGCTTTAGGTTTATACACATTATTAAATTAATTTTCTACAGTACAGTTTATATTTCTTGAATGACAAATATATACTTATCAATTATTAATATGTGTATATAAATCAATTAAAATGAATTGTAGCTATTATTAAATAATAACTTCTAATCAATAGTTTTTCTTAGAGGAAGTAGAAAAATTACAAATGCATTTATACTGTACCTGTACATTTACAGAAACATGTTACTTAATCACAGCCATAGAATGATGTAGATGCAGATGATGAATCATGAAATTGCTAATTTTGTAGATTAAAAGTCAAATATTGGCAGTTTTATATAGCTCAACCTAATAGTTGAAAAGCCAAAACTTTTAATGATTAATTTGCACAAGCTCATACAGTTTGTAGTAGATGAGCCAGTTTGATCCAAAGACTGTGTACACATCTCTTGGCCAGTCTGCGTTCAGTGTTCAGTCCTGTTCAGCCTCAGTGACATCTCCAGCTATGTGGCACTTACACTGCAGTCAGAGTAACCTGAACAAAGAAGTGCTTCCACTCTTTTTTGGGACACAGGGGCACATTACAATCTATTTCCTGCTTGAACCATTCCAATCTGCACCAATCTATTTTCTTCCCTTTGAAGGAGGTCTTGTCCTTGGTTATATCCTGAGTGAGCAATGAAGCAGTCAGGTGGAGAACTTATCCCAGTTTCTTTAGAAATCAACTGATGAGTATATTCAGGGGTTTATACAGGAACAAACGAACGAAGTACATTAAAAGACAAAGTTCATTCATATATCTTTTATAAGCCAATAAAATTGATTTTAATTAGTGTTCTGCATGTGCTCATTGAGACCCTGCACTACTGTGTGATACATATATGTCTCCCCCTGCCCCCTGCCCATATGCATGCTGTTTGAGGCAGAAAACAAAATAGTCTTGGGTCTTAGCATAATTCCTCTTTTTACATAACTTTGTGCTTGAATTCATTTGCTATAGCTGGCTTCCTTGTTTACATCCTTGCCCCAGCAATTCAAAATATGTTGCATTGGTGGGGGGCGGGGGGAGGAGAAATGAGGCAAACCAAGAAACTAAGTCTTTTAACTATAGAGAACAAACTGATGGTTTCCAGAGGGGAGGTGAATAGGACGAAGAGTAAATTTGGTGATGGGGCTTAAGGAGGGCACTTGCTGTGATGAGCACAGGGTGATGTATGGAAGTATTGAATTGCTATATTCTACACCTGAAAGTAATATTACACTTTATGATAACTAACTGAAATTCAAATAGAAACTTAACAATATATATATTGCATTAAAATAAATTAATTTGAGATTGAAATTAAAAAGAGTAAAACTATTTTATTTTCCTTCTAGGAGACTTGGGTATATATGCATTTTTTTCTTTCTCTTTCTTTCCTCTTCTTTCCAACAGTCTCCAACAACAGAGATATTTTATTTTGAACTAATAAAAACAGACCTAAATTGATATGGGCTAGTATTTTCCTGAGGGAGAGATGTTAGATCATGTCAGTCATGATTTCATTTTCTGAAACAGTTTTACAGATCCACTCTGTTCTGCACTGACTACTATCATCTCTTTCTTTCTTTTATCTCACCAAGATTTTTATCTCTTGGTATCCGTATGAGGGAAAAATAAATGTTTCCATAAAAGATGTCCATTTAAAATATAATATTGGGCAAAAATGGCTTGTGAATATCCTACAAAGATATACTATTTAGTTTCTTTTTTTACATCTACCCTTCCAGAACTAGTATTGTATGAAATTATTTTCTTAAAAAGATGTTAAGCCCAGAGCATAAATAGAGTATGTATTTTGTTTCATGATTGTGAAGAGTATCAGATAAATTGTCAGATGACATGGCAATTTAATTAATGTAGTCCCAAAATAAGCCATAATGATAGCTGATAATATGGAATTATATGGATGTGACATACACTGGAAGTAACATCTAAAGCACAATATGGCAAACTATTATCTGTGGGCCAAAAGCAGCCTGTTGTTAATTTTTGTGAATAGGGAATCCATTTGGTATCTGTGGAAGCTTTCCTGATACAATGCCAGAATTGAGAAGTTTTAACAGACATCATATAGTTCACAAAACTGAAAACATTTATTACCTTGCTCATTTATCTTTCTGACCCCGGATCTATAGCAAAAGTATTTAGAAAGAAGTCCTATGAAATGAATAAAAGGTGGAAAATAAAATAAAGTCCTGTTTTCTATCTAAATTAAAGGACATTGAAGAAATCCTAGGGTCTTAGGCTACGTTGGCTTTCCTTTAAAAGATTTGCAATTCAAAGAAAGCTTAGTAAGTAGAGGTGAGCGGGTATATGGAATGCATTCAACAGGACAGTTGTTTTGTAACTAACTTTATTGGGCACACAATTTTCAGTATATAGTTGCACTGAGGGCTGTGTTTTAATAAATACCTACTACTAAAAGGCAGTCTTGTAAATGTCAGTGATAAAGTTGCAAATGAATCTTCTAACATAAAGTTACCTGCCAACATCATTGTCTGCCAGCTTTGATTCCAAAGAACTAAGGTGTTTCTTTTGTTTATTCTGAGTCTTTGGGGAACTTGGAGCTTGTATTAGTCTGGATAGGCTAGGTTATTGTGCAGTGACAAATGACCCCCAAATGTCAGTGGCCTAAAAACAAAGGTTTAAATCTTGTTCAGAGTGCACTGTACCTCCGGTAACCTTCCAGACACCTGTCCTCCACATGATAGCCCAGCTTTGCATCTCAGTATCAACATCTGCTTCTGTGATTGCAGTAGCCAAGGAAGAAAATTCTGAAAAGTCTCCAATTGCAATTAAATACTTCTGCCCAGGGGTGAAACATATCACCTCCACCTGCATTCTAATTTTTTTTTTTTTGAATCATATGTCCATTTCTAACCTCAGGGAGGTAAGAAAATATAATTACTTAATATATCCAGAACGATGATACTAGGAAATTTTGAGAGGTAGTGGCGGACAGTTAGACAATAGTCTGGTTCAATAGTAATTTGCATACTCCCCTCAATCTCCTCTTACCAACTACCCAGGGGTATCTTCATAAGATCATAAATTTAGCCTTTCATGAATTGGAGAGAATCGCTGGGAAAAATGTTAATATTCAGAGTTCATCAAGGTAGGCAAGCATATAGACAGATAGTACAACTGCAGAGATCAACTAAATTTCTGAATTATTGGTTATTATATGTTTCTTTCTCTGTTAGACTTGTCTACTTCTCTTAACTACCAGTGTTTGGTGAAAAAGTAAGGTCCTTTTCTGATTGAATTCTCAGTATAACAACTATTTCAAAATAGTACTATTATTTCTATACCTATAAGCTCAACTTCAATAAAAAACAAAACAAAATAAAACTGAACTGGTCCTCACTGTGAATTCTACTTGCAGAGCAACACAGTCAGTTCTCTCCTTATCTTTCAAACCAAGGTTAAATTCCAAAAGCCATTCTTCTAGTGGTTCTTTCTTGGTTCACTCAGTTCCTCTTCATCCACTATATGGAAGATAAACATCAACATTCTTGCTCCAGTAACTTTGTTCTAGTTCACATTTTTACTCTGATTTTCTCCTTGGTTCCAATATATATTTGTCCCTATTTTTCTCATGAGTCAACAGCTATGTTATGGACTAAATGCTTGGGTCCATATGTTGAAATCTAATCCCCACTGCTTCAGTGGTATTGGAGGTGGGGCCTTTGAGCAATAATTAAGTGATAAAGGTGGAGACCTCGCAAATGGAATCATGCAGTGATAAATTGAAGGCGGAGAGCTAGCTCACTCATCTGTCTACCATGTTAGGATACAATGAGAAGTCAGCCATCTGGAACACAGGTGAGAGCCCTCACAAGAACCTGACTGTATTGGCGCCATGATCTCAGACTTGCATCCTCCAAAACTGTGAGAAATAAATTTGGTTTAAGCACCCCAGTCTATGGTAAACTGTTACAGCTGCCCAAATTAAGTCAGGTTGCTATACCGCAAATGTGTAACATCACATGGCACTCATGCATAACTTTAGGCTCCTCACACACAGCTGGGGAAATGTGTTATTCGTGGTGACCTTTTTAATTTACTGATAAATTTTACTGAGATTTCGTTAAAACATCAGGTGATTTTCTCTTTGCAGTTTTTTCTGTAGTGCAGATAGAAATGATTGGAGGTGGATTGTAATATTCCAAACTTTGTAAACCACTTTATGCTTGTTCTCACCCATATTCACACATATTTATTTTGTTCTTCAAACTTCCTTTTTCTCAAATCTCTTGTTTTTCCTTAGGTTGATGAATTTCTATTTGGTTCTTTAAACATTAACATCTTAAAATGATCTCAGGTTCTTTCACATTATATTTCTTTTCTAAAAATAGCAAGTGAAAATACTTTAAACAGATTTAGAGTGATTGCTACATATGAACTAAAAATTAGTGCTGGAGGGGTGTCTGGGTGGTTCCGTCAGTTAAGTGTTTGACTTCGTCTCAGGTCATGATCTCGAGGTTTGTGAGTTCAAGATCTCTGTCGTGCACTGTGCTGACAGCTCCGAGCCTGAAGCCTGGAGCCTGCTTCAGATTCTGTGTCTCCCTCTCTGTCTGCCCCTCCCCTGCTCACACTCTGCCTCTCTCTCAAAAAGAAATAAACATGAAAAAAATTAGTGCTAGAAATTTCACAGTATGTACAATTGTCCATGCTTTGAGATCACTTACAAATATATTTGAATTCTTTTGGTCACTGGGGTCTTCAAATGTTAATAAATATTACTCTATTTTGTTTTTGTTTCTCATGTGAGGGAATAGGCTTACAACTTGGATATAGCCCAAAGTAATTGGATCCCTGTTCTGTATAGCTTTTAGCACTTTAATATCAGTTTAGGTCCCTCATTAATCTTACATATCCCTTCCCAGTATCTAATCTGAAAAGGACTGAACCATCTTAAACTAAAAAAAGCTAGAATTTGATTAATATTCTGCAGTTGACTGATGGGGTAGCGTGTTAAAACCTACTTCAAAATGGTGTCCAAAATTAATAAGTCTCTGTCTTTCCATAAGAACAGATCAATGATCATCACCAGTAGGCAACTGTGCTTGGGTCTGACAGTTTTCTATTAACAGTGGGTATTATAGATGATGCCCTCTCACATCCAGATATTCATGTGATTCACAGCTGGCATCTTGGTGAAGATTAATGGCCCAATGTGAAATGATGGGTCTGTGACGGATTTCACTTATGATTGTTTTTGGACTATTTCACTTAATATTCTTTTCTGGCTATAGACATTCACCATTTAGAGCCATTGAACTCAATCATTGCAACATTTAAAATTTGCGCACATTTACTCGCCATGTCTTTTTAAAACTTTCTTTTCTCTAAAATTATATATCAAAGAAATAAAATTGATATTTTTCCCTCTTCTACCCAATGGAAAATTTTCTTTTCTAGGTATAAATCTTTGAATGACTATTTCAGATTTGGATTCATTGTAGGTATATGCTTATATTCATTATATCCTTTATAATTTTAAAAATTCACATGCATACTAGTCACAGGCTAGCTATAAATTCCCATTCTTTTTATTTTTCATTTCATTTCATTTATTTATTTATTTATTTAAATTCAAGTTAACATATAGTGTAGTCCTTGTTTCAGTATAGAATTCAGTGATTTCTCACTTACATATAACACCCAGTTTTCATCCTAACAAATGCCCTCCTTAATGCCCATGACCCATTTAGGCCATCCCCCGACTTACCTCCTCTCCAGCAACCCTCAGTTTATTCTCTATATTGAAGAGTCTCTAATGGTTTGCCTCCCTCTCTTTTCTCTTCTTCTTTTTCTTTCCCTTCCCCTATCTTCATCTGTTTCATTTCTTAAATTCCACACATGAGTGAAATCATATTTTATTTTTCTTTCTCTGACTGACTTATACTTAGCATAATACACTCAAATTCCATCCACATTGCTGCAAATGGCAAGGTTTCATTCTTTTTGACTTCTAGTAATATTCCTAGAACTGGAGTGGTCCAGTTTCATTCTCATGCATGTAGCCATCCAGTTTTCCCAACACGATTTACTGAAGAGACTGTCTTTCTTCCATTGGATATTCTTTCCTGCTTTGTCAAAGATTAGTTAGCCATACATTTCTGGGTACATTTTTAGGTTCCCTGTTCTGTTCCATGATCTATGTGTCTGTTCTTGTGCCAGTACCATATTGTCTTGATATTTACAGCTTTGTAATACAACTTGAAGTCTGGAATTGTGATGCTTCCAGCTTTGGTTTTCTTTTTCAATTTTACTTTGGCTATTTGGGGTCTTTTCTGGTTCCATGCAAATTTTAGAATTGTTTTTTCTAGCTCTGTGAAGAATATTGGTGTTATTTTGATAGGGATTGCTCTGAATGTGTAGAGTGCTCTGAGTAGTGTAGACATTTTGACAATATTTGTTCTTCCAATCCATGTGCCTGGAGTATTTTTCCATTTCTTTGTGTCTTCAATTTCTTTCATAAGCTCTCTACAGTTTTCAGCATACAGATCTTTTATCTCTTTGGTTAGGTTTATTCCTAGGTATCTTATGGTTTTTGTTGCAGTTGTAAAGGAGTAGATTCCTTGATTTCTTTTTCTGCTGCTTTATTATTGGTGTGTAGAAATGCAGCTGATTTCTGTGCATTGATTTTATATTCTGTAACTTTGCTGAATTCATGTATTAGTTCTAGCGGTGTTTTGATGGAATCTTGTGGGTTTTCCACGTAGAGTACCATGTCCTCTGTGAATAGTGAAAGTTTGACTTCTTCCTTGCCAATTTGTATGCCTTGTATTTCTTTGTGTTGTCTGATTGCTGAGGCTAGGACTTCTAGTACTATGTTAAACAACAGTTGTGAGAGTGAACATCCTTGTCATGTTTCTGACCTTAGGTGGAAAGCTTTCTCAGTTTTTCCCCATTGAGAATGATATTAGCGTGGGTCTTTCAGATACGGCCTTTAAGATGTTGAGGTGTGTTCCTTCTATCCCTACTTTCTTGAGTTTTTTTTTTTTAATCAAGAAAAGATACTGTATTTTTGTCAAATGCTTTTTCTGTGTCTGTTGGAAGGATCATATGGTTCTTATCCTTTCTTACATTGATATGGGGTATCATATTTACCTGCTCAAAAGAGATATAAGCAATATATCTGAACAAGAATTTAGAACAACAGGCATAAGACTACTAGCTGGGCTTGGAAAAAACCATAGAAGACACCATGGAAACCCACACTATAGAGATCAAAGACCTAAAAACTAGTAGGCTGAGGTAAAAAAACAAAACTATAACTGAGATGCAAAAATGACTGGATACAGTCACAATGAGTATTAAAGAAGCAGAGGATAAAATAGGTGATATAGAAGATGAAGTTATGGAAAATAATGAAGCTGAAAAGAAGAGGGAAAGAGAATATTAGATCATGAGGGGAGACTTAGAGAACTTAATAATTCCATAAAATGAAACAATATATGTATCATAAGAGTCCCCTAAGAAGAAAGGGAAAAGGGGGAAGAAGATTTAATTGAACATATTATAGCTGAGAACTTCCCTAATCTGGGGAAGGAAATAGGCATTGAAGTCCAAGAGGCACAGATAACTCCCCTATATAAATTCCCATTCTTTTTTGGTTAATGTTTATTTATTTTTGAGAGAAAGAGACAGAGTGTGAGTGAGGGAGGGGCAAAGAGAAAGAAAAGGAGACACAGAATCTGAAACAGGCTCCTTCAGGCTCTGAGCTGTCAGCACAGAACCTGATTCAGGGCTTGAAACCGAGAAAGGCAATATCATGACTTAGGCTGAAGGTGGATGCTTAACCCACTGAGCCACCCAGGTACCCCTATAAATTCTCATTCTTAATTGTTTAATTGGTTTAAAAAAGCAAATAAATAATTGATAAAAGGTAAACATTTAAAAAACTGTGTCTGAGTGTTCAGTAAAAATGAAAGCAGAGGTTTAAACAAGTCAACAGTTTAGTAAAACCTGAAGATTTCAGCTTTAGCCTACTGTCTTTTGCAATACTTTTCTTATTATGATTTTTGTTGACTGCTTTCAATATATGCATACATGATATTCTGACCTCTCATTTCCTTGACGTCCTGTCCATCAGTAATGTCCTTCACACAGTCTTAATTACTTACTCTCACACTTACACCTGGATATTTGAGTTCTCTCTCTCTCTTTCTCTCCTAGATGACTACTATTTTTTTAAGTTTATGTGTTTATTTTGAGTGAGACAGAGACAGTGTGAGCAGGGGAAGGGTAGAGACAAAGGGAGAGAGGGAGAGAATCCCAAACAGGCCCCGTGCTGTCAGTGGAGAGCCCATTGCTGGGCTGTATCCCACCAATAGTGAGATCATGACCTGAGCAGTTACCAAGAGTCAGATGCTTAACCAACTGAGCCACCCAGGTGCCCCTAGATGACAACTTTTTACCATTACCTCTTTCTTCACATGGCCGACTCTGCTTCCACCACCCTCACCCTCTACTGAAAACCTTGCTCCCCATTTCATGAGTTAACAGGAACAGAAAGAAGACAGCTTTTTAACACTACATGGCTCTTTCTACTCATGTACGTTATCATAGCCTACACCCTTTGTCTTCATCACTATGGATTCACATCCACACCTAATTGAACAACTGTTTCTGTTGTGTTCTAGCTCCCATCCCCTCATATCGGATTTTCCACTGTGCTATATCACTTGCATCAATATAAAAAACGTTATGATTTCTCCTTGTTAAAAAACAAACAAGTAGGGTCTCTTGACCCTACTTTCTCTCCATCTACTGTCACTTTAAAGCAAAACTGTTCAGAAGTGTTTTCTATAATCTGTATCCAAGTCCTTTCCTCCCCATGTCTCTTAAACCTGCTGTAAACAGATATTTGTTCCTTCCATTCCCACAAAATTTGTCATGTTAAGATGACCAGTAACCTCCCCATCCACTCAATCAGCAAATCCCCTTGGACCTAGCTTCACATTATATCCCAAATCTCATCCCTTTATATCATTTCTGTTGCTTTCACTCTGGTCCAAGTCACCTGGATCATAACCCACCTGGATCATTGCAATAGCTTCCCAACATTGTCTCCCGCTTCATTCCCTCATTATGTTCCCTCTCCCCTACACCTATTTTCAGCACAACAATATGATCTGTGACAAGGCAACAGAAAAGTAACAGATCTACTCACTCTTTGAAATGTTCCACTCCTTTCTGTCTTCTTCAGAGTAAAGTGAGTATCCTGTGAGATTGAATCCCCTCCATAACTTTTGCACCCTATTCTACTCAACTCCCTCTTACTCACTTTACACCAGTCACTTGCACCTCCTTGATGTTCATTTAACACAAGAGAACACTTCCACCTCAGGACTTTGCCCTATTTTTTTTTTTCCTTCTCTGCCTGGAGTGCTTCCCCATCTGGTTCACCATGCCCACCAGCTCACTTTCTTCAGGTCTTTGATCATTGAATATCTCCTTCTCATAGAAGTCTTTCCTGATCATCCATTTAATTTGTATGCCCATTCTGCCTACTTTCCACTCCTGCTGAATTCATTATCTGGAATACAATATATTTTACTTAACTTTTTTGACCCTCTTTCCACCACTGCAGTGTAAACTCAATCAGGGGATTTTGTTATTTTTGTTTGTATATCCAGCAGAACAGTGCCTGTCGAACAGTAGGACTTTAATAAAATATCTTAAATCATAAATAAATGGTATTGTATATTGTGCTTGGTTGGAATTACATGGTACATGTGGCAAAACTACCAGGGCACTTCTCCCTTATAAAGTTTCCTCCACATTCCAATAGGACACTCTATTAAGAAGCTGATCTCTGTTCTCTCTCTCTCTATGACATTTTTTGGTTTCTTGAGGGCATATGTGATGGTTTTAATTTTTATGTTTTTATCGCCTGAAAAAAGAGTGCATGAAACAAATGCTGAGTGAGTAAATATGAGAAAGAGCAAAAGATACCTTGATGAACAGCAAAGACCCAGCCATTTCTGTGTTCTGTAACAAGCTAGGAACTGTGCCAGAAGATTGAGGCTCTAATGTACTCACCAGTGATGTTATGAAAATAGTAATGCCCCAAATTATTCTCTGACCATAAATGACATTCTTTGCTTTTCTGAAGCTGGTTCAGAAATGAACATTGCAGGTAAACTTGGCTGTTATAGAAATCAGGTAACAGCAAATGAACTTGATTTCAAAAGAAGTAGAAACAGAGCTGGTTTTCAAGGTTACTTTTAGTTTCTTCATGTAGGCGAACACTGATGGATGCTTCCCATGTGTCATTTACACATGCCAGTCAGAACCCAATATTTGCCAACTCAGCAAATATTGACCATTTACCATATACTTGGCATAATAAGAGGCAGAGGCAGTACAACACAGCAAAGAAGAAAAACCAGACATGGTTTTGGCTTTTTAGAACTTGCATTGATTTCAAATTATGATAATTGCTGCCATGATACAGAAGGCAGATTTTTTTAAATCTAAAAAAATAACAACCTCATGGAGATTACTTCCCATACTATGGATTTCACCCTTATAAAATATACAGTTCAATATTTTTTAGTATAGTCACAGAGTTTTGCAAACATCCAGAATTTGAGGACATTTTTGTCATCTCAAAAAGAAGCTCCAGTGTCTGTGGTCGGCCACTCCCCAGTCCCTGATCCCCCCATGCCCTGGCAACTATGAATCAAGTTTGTGCCACTGTGGGTGTGTCTACTGCCTATTCTGGATATCTAATGTAAACGAAACTATACTATATGTTGCCTCTGTGACTGGCTTTTCTCACTTGGTATAATGTTTTCAGGTTAATTTATGTTGTAGTATGAATCAGTGCTTTGTTCATTTTTATCACTGAATAATATTCTGTTGTATGGGTAGACCATATTTGGTTTATCTGTTTATCAGTTGATGGACATTTGGGTTGTTAACACTTTTTGGCTGTGACAAATAATGCTGCTGTGAACATACATGTACAGGTTCTTTGTGTCCACGTGTTCTTATTTCTCTTGTGTACACACCTAGGAGTAGAATTGCTGGATCATTGCTTACACTACTTTTTTATTGAAGGGTAGCTGACATACAATAGTATATTATTTTCAGATGTACAACATAGTGATTCAACAATTATATATATTATGGAAGGTAACTCTATGTTTAACACTTTGAAAGACTGCAAACTGTTTTCCAAAGGGGCTGCACCATTTTACCATCCCACAGACAATATATGAAGGTTCCAATTCTCAGTCCTTGCTTGACACTTGTTACTGTCTTTTGCTATTTAATCCTTCTCAGTCCTTGACACTTGTTATTGTCTGTATTTTCTATTTTAACCTTCCCTATTGTTATCTAGTGATGTTTCATTGCAGTTTTGGTTTGCATTTCCCTGATGACTATTAATATTGAGCATCTTTTATGTGCTTACTGGCCATTAAGTAGAAGATGTTCTGAAAGAGTTTCTGCTTTCACAGAAGGCCTTTTTAAGAACAAGGAATTTTAATAAATTTGAAATGTAGGTAGGATTTAGCTGGGATAAGCAGGATGGGAAAACTCCCCATGTGGAGAGAACAGCGGTTACAAAGATTCTGAGGTTCAAAGGCATTTGACTTTTAGAGGGACTGAAAAGGTAGTGTGTGGCTGGGCAGGGGTGAGTGAGGTGGAAGGTAGCAGGAAAGGTTTCGAGAAGACAGCAGGAACTGAAGCACACAGAAACTTTAGAGGATATAATTCAGCAAATTAATTTCATTCACAGCATTTAGGGAAAGAGGTCAGGTTTTTAAGCAGAAATGTGAAATAATCTGATTTATGTTACTAATAGCTGATACTGCACAGCACTTACCGTGTTCTGGGCACCATTCTAAATGCTTTACACATATTTACTACATCTGTTACCCTACAGGGTAGTATATTATTTTCCAATTACTGTTGCAACAAATTACCATTAACTTAGTGGCTTAAAACAACACAACATGTTTATTATTCTACCATTCTGCAGGTTAGAAATCAGTTCCACTGAGCTAAACTCAAGGTGTTTACAGGGCTGGCTTCCTTTGATAGGCTCTAGAGGAGAATCCATCTCCTTGCCTATTTGTTTCTGGAAGTCCACATTCCTTGGCTTATGAACCTGCATCACTCTAACTGCTGCTTTGGCCTTTCCATCTCCTTCTCTGACCATCTTGCCTCCCTTTTGTAAAGGCTCTTGTGATTACCTAATCCAGGATAATCTTCTCATCTCAATATCCTTGATTTAATGACATCTGCAAAGTCCTTTTGCCAAGGTAACATGGTCACTGGTATCATTGATTAGAATGAGGCATCTTCTGGGGGAACATTATTCTGGTAATTAATAGTAGAAAGTATGTACTGTGATTTTCTGCATAGTAACTTGTTCATAGTCACATAAATGGTGACAACACTGGGATTTAAACCAGAGATCTGATTCCAAGGAACACATCTTTAACCCCAGGCTATCCTGCATCGCACAGCTACTAGATTTTTACAAATGTATAATTGTTTCTTTTTCAACGGCACTGCCGTATTGGACCCATCAGAATATGGTTATTATAATTGACCTGTGAACCTCCTGTGTGCTTGTAGGTAAAGCTCAATATACCTTTAAACTTGTGGTTTATTCTTTCCTAGTTTGTATAAATTCTCTTCTAGCTGTTACCATTAGTGTCTTTCTTTTACCTTTCCCCAAGGCTGGCTATTTCATGGAAAAATCCAGCTGGTCAATTTCTGCCTGTTAGTACAGGCAAGAAAAATTGACATTTGCGAGAAGGCAGTTGTTCTTGGTATATAAACTGAATGTTCCAGTGTATTTATCAGTACTCACAGATGAGTATGGTGAGGAAATGTCCAGGATACTTCGGTCACCTAAGGCCACTTGAACTCTCTGAGGCTAAATTTTGATGAAAAATTTTTTCTTCAGAGGGTTTGGTTTTTCAGAGGATTTAATAGATGGTAAAGTACATGAAATCATTATATAAAGGTAGGAGGTACTCATACTTAATACCTATAGAGAGAGATATCCTAACTACAACTTGACTGTCAAACCCTGAATAGGCTAAACAACAGTTCTAAAGTTTGCCGTTTCCTTAAGCTTAGTCAGTAAACTTGTAAGTTGAATAAAAAAAAATGCAGCCTACAATGTACTTTAAAGTTTAATATCCAAATTTATATGCCTTTAATAAATTGCTGTTGGTAGAATAATTACTTTTGTCTTTTGGATAAAAATTGTGCCTCAAATTTCCCTAATCTGTAATTTAGACTTTCTTATTTTACAATTGTGTTAAAAATAAATACAGCTTTGTATTGTTTCGAGGAAGCAAATATGCCCCTTATTAATACACTGTGTCTTATAGCATACTGAAACAAGGCTTTGCTTTTTGAATTGTTGATTAGGACTCTCATAAGTTGTACATTTATATGTTTCATGTATAACATTTTGGAAGTAAGAATGTTTCATGAAATGAAATACATACCTTTATTGTCAAAAATGTTGATCATATTGTCAAAGAAGTCTTTTTCTGTAAAGGAAAAATCTTACAAAATAATAGCAAAACTGGTATGTATACATATATAAATTCACGCCTAACTCTTGCAAGTATGTAAGGTGGTTTAAAATCTGACTGGAATCTGGGAGAAAAAGAGGACAACAGAAGATGTCAGAAGCTCATCTTAATTGTTGTATTCCCATTTCTTTAATTACAGTTTCTTTTTAAGCACTGAAGCCACACTAAGATGACATGCTATGTCAGGCCATCCTTTCTGGGCCCTTTCTAAGACAGTGGGGGTTGGGGGGTGGGGAACACTCAGGGGTTTCCTGCAAATGTGTTTCTCTCTTCTTAATCCTTCCTCTGCCTTCATCTTATGCCCGAGTAGAGTCTGGAGAACCAGCGTCCAAAATCAGCTCTGCCTAAAATCTGACCTTGGACCAGTCATCTAGGCTTTGGGAGGGGAACTGGTTCCACTACGTTACATACTGGAAGAATTGGATTGGGCGATACTGAATGTATTTTCCTGCACCAAGATTTTACACCTTATCAGTGGTATGATTTTCCAAGAATTAGTTAATTGATGACACACTGATACAGAGTGGATCTGCCAAGGGAAGACCAGCACAATCTCTTTCCTCCCTAGCATCTCCAGTGGGGAACCTTGCCATTCATTCACTGAAGTCCTGCCTCTCCCCAAATGAAGCCCGGGTTTTCTTGGTTTCCTTTGAACTATGTCTTCCTAGATGCTGTCTGTTTCACTTCTGAACCAGATTTAAGCTCTGTTCCTAAACCCTCCTGGTCGCTGAAGACAAGAGGTTTTCTTTTCCCCTTTGTTTTTTTATTTCTTCAGGATAAAGAAAGTAGAGTAAGTTTCTTCATTCCTATGCCTCCTATCTGTGCATCTGTGTGCGCCCAGTAGGGTCAGAAACCCTCTGTGTTTCACTGGCTCTCACTTTGGCTTCTTTTGTTAACTCTTCCTTTTTTCCCCCCTCTCTCCTTTATTATGACCGCATGTGGGTTATTTTCCTCTTCTCTCTCTCTTGCTATTCATTTTCTATATCAGCCAGTTAACAAAGTCAAGTGTCTTACCCTTTATAAATTAGCTCATTTGAGATGGTTCTTCTCCAGAAAAGACATATTTGTGTGCTCACTACTAGCAAATTTAAGGACCATAAAAAGGGCCTATCCTCACTTATTTCTACACCTCAATGATCAAATAAATGTTTTATGGGTTTTTACTGTTGAGATGATTCCAGACTGGGAGTGAGGGGATGAGTGGTCAAGTTATTTGTATTTCCTTAATGAATACTAATTAAACATCTCATCTAAAATGCAAGAGTAATAAGACTTTTTGTATAGAATGCCAGAAAAAATTGAAGTCAGTTGAAGATACCATACATCATAAAGTTTACGAACTTTCAAAGGACTAGAATATATCTGTTTCTGCTATGAAAACTTAGTCTTAATTCTGTTCCAGTGATAGTTCATAAACATGAAATTTGAAACAGAAAAGAAATTTTCTCAATAAAAATCTATTGTGACTACTTAGGACACATTCCAGACAGCACCTTGCTACACAGTGAGACCTTGAACCAGCAACATGAACTTTGCCCAGGAGCTCACGAATGCAAAATTAAAGTCTTCACTCCAAGCCTGGTAATCAGATCTGCTTTTATAGACATGTCCTAGGTAATTTTCATGCATATTAAAGTTTGAGAAACACTTCTCTAGAAAGGCTTAGTATGGTAAAAATCTAGAATAAAAAAATACATGTCGGAGTGAAAATGCAGATATGTAGGTTTTTTATTAGTAGATTTTACAAATATACAGGGAAAATTAGATTCATATTTATATGTAAAATTCATATTTATAAAAACAGTATTTTATTTTTTAATTTTTTTAAATGTTCATTTTTAAAGAGACAGAGTGCAAGTGGGGGAGGGACAGAGAGACAGAAGAAGATACAGAATCTGAAGCAGGCCCCAGGTCTGAGCTGTCAACATAGAGCCCAACACAGGGCTCTAACTCAATGAACCATGAGATCGGGTCCTGAGCCGAAGCCTACTTTTAACTAGCTAAGCCACCCAGGTGCCCCAAAATCGCAGTATCTTAATTACAAATAATCCCAGTTGTCTCTAGGTAAAATTGAAATTCAGAGGTATAGCTATTTACAGGTTTTTGTTTGACCAATATATACGATAATAGTTTCAAGGGACATATTACAGGTCCTCATTCTTGGGAGAATGTAATATATAAGGAATTCACTGCTATGAGTTGATAAAAGCAGTATAAGTAATGTAAGTAATACTACGTACCAAAACATCCCACAGTTTAAAAGAAAGGTGCCTTATCCTTTAAAAGAAAGGTGCCTTATCCTAACTTCATTTGTTTCTCTTTATTGTGACCCCCACTTCTGTTAAGGGTTTTCAGAAAAGTCTTAATCACACTGTTCTTTGTGTCTCCCACCTAATTATAATCACGCTATAGTATTCAGTAGAGGGCTAATTGCTTCAAAATACAGTTCTGAAGCAAAGACCTCAGGTGTATAGTTAAATGTGGTGTTAATTGGATGGCAGGTGCGTTAACTTGGATGGTGGTGACAGACTCAGCTAGGAGACCTAAGGGTCATTTTAAGGATTTGCCACTCTATTTTTAAAAGGTATTATATTTATATAGTTTTTCTGTCATGGGGTCTGAAAATCAAATGAGGTCTGGGAGAAATCAAATTATGGGAGAAACCAAATTATGGTCAAATGCTAACTGTGATACTAAGTAGATTTAGCTCACTCCTTTTGTATGATAGTTTTCTGTTTACTTATGCAGCATAGCAGCCCAGTTGAGGAGTCACAGCTACTAGACTCCCCTTGGTGATACCCCCTGCCTGTTCTATCTGACCAGTCCAGATGGGGATGTTTACATCTTCATCCTCTGTCCCCCAACCTACTATATATCTGTGTGTCCACCAATGGTCATAACCACTCCTTTATCGCAAAGTGGGTGCTTTTTGTCTGTTTCCTAATCTCACCACTTAGCACACATCCTGAGATATTTCCTACTTAATCTCCCCTACTTAAGACACAAGGGATGATAAATTTATAGCATGGCAAAAGGAAAGTGAATCAGAAATAGAGAGAGGATTGGAAGAATCCAGAATGATGTCCTAGGCATCATAATAACTTCTTAAAGCCGACCCTTTATATCTATATATATCCAGTTAGTTCATGTAGATATACTGTCTTGTTACAGAACACAATACCACAGATAAAACAGTGTTTTCAAATACGGTTGGAAACCAANAAGATGCAGATTTTTGGGTCTCATTGCCAGTTATTCAGAATCAGAATCATTAAGGATGACCTTTATAAACATTTTTACAGAAGACCTTCAGGCAGTTAATATGAACAATGAACCGCTAGTTACATAGTGTATAAATAAATACATTTATTGTCAATGATGGCTAAAGCAATTCCCTGCAAGTTCCATCTCCGTCTCTAGGAAAACAAGCAAGTAAACAATAAAATTTCCACCCATTTCAGTGTGTTTTAAAAAAGTAGAATTTTTAGTATGGGAAAGATGGATGAAAATTGTATGGGCTTGTATTTTTTTTACACTCTCCATTATTGTTCAACATGAGATATCCTGAAGGACCCTTCATCAATTAAATAAAAATATAATATGACCACTTCATAGCTACACTCTGTAAGGATGGCTGACCTAACTGAACGGTAATACAAAGGTAGGTTAATGTCTGTGCCATCATCTTTTCATAGTGTTTCATTCACACAGACATACAAGGGATAGAGATGGTAATCACTATTCTAAAAAGAACAGTTTTCTGTATTCAGATGCCATGGTATATACTAAATATGGGCTGCACAGAAACCATAAATGTCAATGAGGCCACAGGAGAACATAAACAGTTGAAAGAAAATGAGAAAGATGATGAATGGGAATTCCATCTGAGTAAACAGTTGTAGATTCAATCGTTGTAACCTTTAGGGGCTAATTAGCAAGGTCCATAGGGTGAGGCAGGTTCAGGAAATGCCCCAGGATACTGAAAATATAATAAGGTTTTTCTAATTTAAAAGGCAAGGCAGGTATTTAAAATAGGCTTACTGCTTTGGTTGGTCAGAAACACTATTTTGCTAATTACACTGTTGATTGTTAAAACATCATTAATAAATACTAAGTCATTTGCATAACTCATGCATTGCATATGCTAGAAAATCAGATGGTATAGAAACTATTATTTTTATTCCTTTGGTATTGTTGAGAATTTGAAGCCAATGATAGGAAGAATACATGTACTACATTAAAACTTATTAATCTCTTATGAAGTTTTGGTGTGTGTAACATAAAAACATTTTCACTAAGATCGCTAAAATGTTACTATTTTCTATAAAAAGGAAGAATGTTATAATACAGTCAATTAAGAGAAAAATCCTTTTATTACTGATATTAGGAAGATTCAAAGAGCCTGTCATTGATTATTAACTGCTAGTTAAATGATTTTTTCAAATTGATTTCAAAATTTTAGCTGCCAGAATTGAATTATGTTCTTTTGAGCCTTGGAAAGAAAAATCATAGTGGTTTTCTGAAGGTTTTTTGACATAATTAGAAAACCATTTCTATCAATCCATGTATCATTCTTACAGGGTAGAATTGGTTGAGTTTAGGCAAAAATTTCACCTAGTAGTCATTTCCTTTATGAAATAATTACAAAAGTATATGTTTTAGCCAAATTTATTTAGATGTATTCAAAGCAAACACTCATATGAGACAATTATATTTCTTACCTGTGACTAAAAGTCTTATGGGAATCTGAACACCCAGTTTTGTCTTATGTCAAATGTATTATTAGCCATATAACTGCTTGTAGAATCAGTACTCATACTGTGTCTCCCTCTGAGGCAAAAGTTTTCAAATGTGTATTTTACCCCCTATATCTTTATGCTGCATTGGTTGATTATCTATTCTGCTACTTAACAGAATGAGTTTTCTAATCCTCAGTTGATTTGAGCTTCATTTTATCGTTATGCAAAAAGTGTTGAGGTAGCAATGCTGCCTTTGAAATGCTGCTTCAAGTCAGTAACTTTGAAATAACTCCTAAATTGTGCTTCATAACTGGGTCATAAATTTTCTTCTTTTTCTTTTCTTTGTCTAGGAATTTTTAAGATAGATGGGAATTAGAAATTTATTTGTGGGTGACTAAGCATAGATGTCAAACAAAGTTTGGAATGAGGCTATTTAGTAAAGCTTAGATGGCCACAGCTGTTTTTGCCAGCTTAATTTTCCTTGACTTAATTTTTTTATGTTCATGTATAATCTCACTCCATGTTTTCAGTAGGATCGTTTTGCGAGAGTGCAGTCTCTGCTGTACCAAATGTTATTGAGGATATGAAGAAACTGGAACTCATACACACTCCTGGAGGGGATGTAAAATGATACTGCCACTTTGGACAACAGCTTGATAGTTTCATATAAAGGTAAACATATACTACCCAGCAATTTGACTCCACATGCGATAATTTACTCAACATACGAGAAAATATTTCCAAAAAGAGAGTGTGCAAGAATGTTAATAGCAGCTTTATTTATAACAATAAAAACATGTCCATCAACCAAACGTCCATCAACAAGCAAATTGAAGCAACAATAGACTGCCCCTTAGCAATAAAAAGAAACAAGCAAATGGGTAAATGAATGGAGGTATAAACATACAATGGAATACTTCTCAGCAATACAAAGAAAAAAGAACTATTACAGGGAGGGATCTGACAGACATTATATTGAGTGACAGAAGCCAGAAACAAATAGTACATACTGTAACAGTCCGTTATAGGAAGATTACAAACACTAAACTATGATATTAGAAGTTAGAATAGTAATTGCCTTTGGTGGTGGGGTTGTGGTATAGAAATGATTAAAAATGGATTGAAGGAACTTTCTGGGATGATAGAAATATTCCTTATCTTGATTGAGTCAGTGGTTTGTCCAGATGTATACATTTTTAAAATACTTAACTGCATACTTAGTATCTGTGTGTTTCACTGTATATAATTTATAATGCAATATAAAGACCTATGTACATGCATAGTACTTAAATGGATGTATGGATGAATTAATTAATTAAAATTATAGTCTCTGGATTCAAAAGTTTTAGATTTAAATCGTTGCTTTACAACTTCCTGGCTGTGTGACCTGGAACAAGATGCTTTATCTCTCTGTGACTTTTTTCCTTAGACAGAAGTTGATAATAATAGAGTGCTGTGAGGATGAAGCAAATTATTCTAAAGAGCATAGACGAGTGCTAGGAATGTAGTAATGCTTCAGTAATCCTCAGATATGATATTGTTTTCCCTGTGACATGAAGATACCAATTTGACTATAACTCAACATCCATGTTCTGTCTCATATATACTGTTTCTTTTTAGGTAGCAGGATAATCTGTGGGCCAATTACCATGGTGTGGCTTCTTGTTACACAAGCACATTTTTTAAATTATACAAATGAAGGTGTTAAATGATCACTTGCCATTTTATTGTGTTGCTCAGTTAGCTAGATCTGCCCACAATTAACTGTTGTAATTTCAGCTGTCAGTGTACAAAACCAAGATGTAAAGTTTACTTGAGACCACTGAAAACTTTGGCCTCAGATATTTACATTTTTTTACACTGAATTCCAAAATTCTTTGTTTAAATAAAGAGTACAGTGATGCTTAGACCCTTTGAACAGTACGGGGAAAGCCATTCGTTTTCATAATTGAAATAATAGAATTAGTAGGGGTAACCATAGCTCCAAGTTCATGTAATTCACTGAATGGAACTTCCTTAAAAAACACCTGGAGAAAAAAAGTCAGTAATTTAAATAATCCTTCCCTAGGAGATTTCTGTTAGCAGAAAAGATCTTGAATTTCCTATTAGGAGATGAAGTACCTAAGGCATTATGGATACTTGAGCCTGTCTGACCTTAATATCTTCTATTTAGTCCTGCATATGTGAGCAATAACCAAGTCATCCTGACATCTCCCAGGACAGCTGTAGTCACAATGAATGACCGGGGGAAAAATTGGTTTCTCCCACTGACGTCTTCATTACTTTCCATGATTTCTTGCTTCTAAGGCCACTAGAAAGTCATTCCTCACATTGTTAACCCCCTAGAGAGCAGTTAGAAAAGCGATAGACTTATGTGGTAAAAATTTATATTCATTGAGTCATAGGAAAGTGTTCTTCTTTTACTAAATGCAATTTCATCAGACTCCTTGTTTAAGGCCTTGTTTATTTATATAAGTATATCTAGTTTTCTCTTATTCTGCTCAGAGGGATAGATTTCCATCTTTACTTTAAGAAAAGGTTTAGATTCTTTGATGTTTGGAATTTTTTCTTTTTTTCTTGCCCTGAAACCTTGACAATCATCGAATTTATTGATTGATTTGCTTATTGATGTATTTACCCACCTATCTACTTACTTAAATATGTATTTATTTTTATTCCAATATTGTTAACATACATTGTTATATTAGTATCAGGTATACGAGGTAACAGTGATTCCCAGTGCTAATCACATTAAGTGTACTTTTAATCCCCATCACCTATTTCACCCATCTCCCCACCGACCTCTTCTTTACCAACCACCAGTTTGTTCTCTGTATTGAAGAGTCTGTTTTTTTGTTGTTGTTTGTGTCTTTTTTTTTTTTTTTGTATTTCTGGAATTCTTGAGTCTATTTGTATCAAATCTGTTAATGCAGGTCTGATTTGAATCCCTGTTTGCATTAGTTAATACCATTCCTTTAGCTGATCATAGATTGGAGCCTGTAAAAGGGAAACAGTAGAGACTGATTTTCCATTACTTAAAAACAACATAGGGTAAGGGAAGATAATTAGCATTTTGCAGCATCCGTTTATATTAGATACTGTACTAAACACCAAGTATACTTCATTTAATTAATTTCATTTTCTACGCACTTATTACTTTAAAGAATAACAGTAAAGCCATTTTTCTTAAGTATAAAGACCAGTTGGACTTTCATAGCTCCTATCCTAGAAAAACTTTTCCTGGTCTTACAAAGGAGATATAGACTCAGACCTACTGACTCATAAACTTTTAACAAGTCTACTAACTTAATCCTGCAGGCTATGATTTAACTATTAATTTGACTATGATTTAACAACTTAAGTGGCAGTTCCTAAAGTCTTGATATTTGTCCACTAAGTCTGGAACTGGAGTGAATAACTTATATTTCAAGATGGAAAAAGTTTTCTACAAAAAGGCTGCCTGTGAGAACACAACTTCAGCTCTCACAACCCTTCATTAAATTAATGTATCCAAACCATACTAGACTCCAATAAGATTATATTGGTCCAAATTATCTTCCTTCACCAACTGTCAGAAATGTCAGGATTTTCCTGTAAATATTTTTGACATCCCATTGGCAGATTCCTTCTTGGATGCAAATTGAGAAGTTGGTGTGGATAATTAATCGTTCTTGCCTTCGACTGTTGGGAAGTTGTTCAAAAGGCTTTTGCTAGGGCAAAATTCATAAAGTGGCATCGAGGAGGAAATCACTATGTACTGAGAAAATGGGAGAAAAACACTTCATCTTTTGAGTAGGCTTTTAAAACCTTCATTTGAAAACTGCAGGGTAGTTTACTGCTACATCTTTATATAATTATTCAAAAACAAAATAAGAGTCATAATTTTATGCCTTTGTGAGGAGCCTCTTAAACTGATGACCTTCCACTTAAAACAGATACAAAAGCAAAATTTCCCTTAGGTGGCATCCATATAGTTAAAACTGTAATTTGCACATCAGATTATGATTGAAGAAAACATTTTCCCCTCGAAATTGAGATTTAAAATGTTCAATTTGATAGTTGAATATTTCCTCTTTCCTGTGTTCATTCATTTTTTTGGAAATCATGAGAGAAACAGTCCCTTCCAATTCAATTTTAAAACTTATAATCCTGACTCACAAAATGTTTTCTATGTCCCAAATTTATACAAGTCACATGTATATGTAATGGTCTCGTTTGGTCTGTTTTGAGGGAATTCTGTGGTAATTTAAATGGGAGAGGAAATGAGGGTTTTCTTCCAGGCTCCATGGACCACTTTCTGTAGCTGCTTCACCTGCCTTGTAGTTAAGGCCGGGTTTGTGGAGCACAGAACAAAGGGCACTATGTGATGCCTGGGGTGAAGCCCGAGTGCCAAGTTTGATGGAACGGACCCAATAGCAGAAGCTAAGTGTAGAAGTACAGCCTTTGGGATACGGCCTCCATGTATATCCAGTTCTTGCTTTCAATCAGAAAACTGGGGAAAAATCGTGGCTGGTACTGAAGAGTCAGCTAGCACACCATCCACCCTCTCCCCCGCCTTCATAAGATCTGTTTTTAAGCTTTTGGTTCCAGTTCTAGACCTGTCAAAAGAAGGCAGGTCTCCAAAGACCTCAACTACCAGGATGGAGTTGGTACAGGAGTTCGGGAAGAGACAGGATTATAGCTAGGAACTAAAACTGAATAAAGCCCGTAAATCTCACAACAGGTTAAACGGGTCTGATTAATTATAATTATGTTAATTTTAATCATGATTGGGACCAACAGAATGACACTCTTGTTTTGTGTGGTAATTATACTCTGTGATGTATGTTTTTAGGGAGAGGGAGCAAAGGCAAACCACTGGATAGCTCTTGCTTCAGGCAGGGTTTGCAGGTCGTGGGATGGCTCCAAGCATTTCAGTGAGAGAGTTCTACCTGAGAGATGCCCCAGAAGAGAAGAGTACACAGAAAGACACAGAACACAGGACACACGACTTTCAAAATCTTTAGTCTGTGATGAATCCCACCCTGGAGTGGGAGGGCTTACTTTCTTAGGACTTAAGAGAAAACTATCTTGAGAAACATTTCCTTAATGTTATAGCTATTGGCTACATTTTAGAGATTCGCTAAATCTCTACATGAATGGGGAATAAGCTGTGGTTCCAACAATAAACCAACAAAAAGATGTGTTGTAAGATTTGGAGACTAGATTTTTCTTCTCTTGTAGAATCTGTGTTGCAGTCTATGGAACAGAATGGAGATGAAGAAAAGTACCCTGAGTGAAAAACACAGAGGCCTTTTTCTGCAAGCATGAATCTTAAAATTTTAAGTAAAGGAATATGGACACACTTCAATTCCAATTGATAAACACTAACTTTTAAAAAAATCATATTTCCTAATATTTATGTCCCTGGCTATTCTCAAGTTGGCTGAGCATGGCTCTGAGGAAGGAAAGCGCAAGACCATACAATGCAAATGTGCTCATGAAATTAAAACATGGTTTTATGAGTTTTTCTTTTTACCTCTCTTATGGTGTAATTTGCTACCCAAGTAAACAATTAATAGATTTATGCGACATTTAACTGGGGATAATGTAGGAAATTATTAGTTGTTCTTTCCCTTTCCAGATGGCAATTAATTGCATAACTCTGAAATGTTTTTTATAGTAATAGTTGGGACAATGGAACAACTAAATTGAATGATAAAGGCTATCTCATTGACATTCAGTACTTGTATTATTGAGAGAAAGGGAGACATATCTGGTTGCTTGTGGAAAGTGCCACAAGGTATAGTACTTGGACACAGAAACAAAGGAAAGCACTGAAAGAAGCCTGTGCAGTCGATGGGACTCAGGATCACAGGGGTCAGCTTCCATCAAATGCCTCTGGGGCAAAGACTTTCATGTTTGTGCATGCCAAATGCATCTTGAATGTTCGACAACAAAAAGGAAGTGATAACAACATTAATTAATTAGATATATATGAAATCAAATACACCAGCATGAAATATTGTCAGATTTGCTTTTTTCTTTGAAGCTACCTTTTTGAAGAAACATATGTTCACATACTCAGCAAGTCCATTCCAATAGCGATTTTGGAATTCAGAGAGAAAAAAAATAAAGTAGCTCTGTTTTCATTAGGATTTGAGTGCATGTAATTTTTTGGTTTCTTGAAATTGACACTGATAGGAACTGGCTTCTTTGTTAAAACTTCATTTTTAAGATCTATAGGTATGATTCTTCTTTTTTTTTTTTTTTTAAATTTTTTTTTTTTAATGTTTTTTTTATTTCTANTCTGAGCTGGCAGTCAGCACAGAGCCCGACGCGGGGCTCGAACCCACAAACCGCGAGATCATGACCTAAGCGAAAGTCGGACGCTTAACCGACTAAGCCACCCAGGCGCCCCAAGGTATGATTCTTCTGATTATTCCCTAGAGATGTTTCTGTCATAATAAATTGTGGCATATTCATTCCAAGTGACTTTCTTTATTCTGTGTTTCTTTTTTAAAAATATATTCCAAGTGAGTTAATTTTCTTTTAATTAGAATATACTTTAGTTTCAGGTGTAATTCCAAGTGACTTTCAATAGATCCTTACTAGATAGGTATCAGATAGAGTTTAGCCTCTAGTTTAGATATAATAATAGTTATAACAATCACAATAATAGTATTATACATAATACTATATACATAACTATAGTTATGCAACAATATATAATACACATTAATCAATGTATAGCAATAATAATAGCTATTTTAAGTTTTGACCCTTAGTCCAGGCCAGAGATCTTAAGTGGTTTTTTTTTTTTTTTTTTTTAATATAATGTCCCTTTATCCTCAAAGTAATCTTACACTATGGGAGGAATTTTTTTTCCCAATTTTACAAATAAGGAAAACAAATTGAAGTAGTTAGAGATAAACTCCCTCAGTTCCTATTGAACCTCCATGACTTATCATGTCAGCACACATTCTCTCTTCTTCCATCTTGTTAAAGTAGAAAAGGCTCCCATCCTCCTATGGCACCTCATCTTCTCTTGCACTTTTTCATCTCCTAGAACCTAACCCCATCAGAATCCTTTCCCTCTTATATAGTAAATGTGATATGGGGATGACAGTTATGCTCAGCTCTTAGGGTCATTGTGAGGATCAGATTAGGATATATATGAAATAGTGTCTGAACCATAGCTAACGTTGGCTGAAGGATGAAGAAGATGAATGAGGAAGATGACCCTACTGTCTTCCTCTGTTGGAAACTATGATCTCTATATCACTTCTTTCTTCTCTAGGATAAAGTATTGGCAAAGCAATTAACGGTAGACAAAAAAATTAAAGTACAACAGAATGTGTATGCATGCTTTGGGAATAGCTGTGGTTTTAAAGCAGCAGTGTGCTTAGTGACTTGAGAAACAGGTTTAATATTCTTTCATTGCAAAAAAAAAAAATACTATCATATACTATGTCTGTTGCAGACAATAAGCCTGAGTGGGTGTTTTGTGAGCTAATATGATACCAAGGAATTATAAAAAGATTTCAGATTTCTTAATGTTGTTTTTCCTCTAGATTTGCTTCTCTATTCTCTCAAGGTTTCCTGGCCCAGGAATTCATATACTAGTTTTAGCATTTCAAGAGGAAACTGTAAAATTTCTGTTAGGGGCATCTCTCTGGGGCCACATAATTTTAATGAAGTATAAAGTAAGTTCAGTATGGCTACAACTGCCTGGAAATTTTTTCTCTCCCAGTTATTTTAAGTAATTTATTTTAAATATGTGGTATTGAACCAAATGTGCTTTTATAAAAGACTTTAACCTTTTAAGTGGCATTATTTGAAAGCTTCTTTTTTGCCCACTTTTCTAAATTGTAGGCCAAATTGTGTTTTTGTTCTATCTCCATGATTTTCTTTCTCCATTTAGTTTCTTTTTCTAAAATAAATAAATAATCCTTTTATGTGTCTAGAATACTGACACAATCCACCACTACATAATTTAATAAAACATTTTTTTGTTATCACTTTATTATCTGAACCCCAGATCATCAAGAGAACCAGAATCAGAGTTCAAAAAATATGTTTGGGGAGCCTGGGTGGCTCAGTTAATTGGGTGTCTGCCTTCCACTTGGGTCATGGTCTCACAGTTCGTAGGTTTGAGCCCCACGCTGGACTCACTGCTGTTGGTATGGGGCCCACTTCAGATCCTCTGTCCTCCTCTCTGTCTGCCCCTTCTCCACTCACACTATCTCTCTCAAAAGTGAATAAACTTTTTTTTTTTTAAGCATGGCTGTTTGGTTGGAGAGTGTTGTACTTGAAAGAAACATGAAATCATCTAGTCCAGTCTTTTAATGTTAATAATTTTAGACTGAGGATGTAGAAGATTGATTGTCTTTTCTACAAGTAACCCAGATGGTTAGAGACCGAGTATTCTGTAATATCCAGGACCATGGGCTCCCTTCCATGCTGCCTCCCATCCAAACAGTGTGAGCTCTAGAAATGTAGGAAGTATAAAATAGATTTCCCTCGTTAAGCAAACATTCTGTAAATCCAGTATTCTAGAAATATGCTAATGAACATTTTCTAATTAACTCATAATTAAGCATAGATTTGCCTTTAGATCTTAAAGCATCATTTAAAATACATTAGTTTGCCTTTCTACTATAATAATGATAGGGGCGATTTAACGCTTCTTTGTTATATGATCTTAACTGTTTCTGATTCATCATCTTAAACATAAATGATGGCATATAACAGGAAAGTATTATTGTATAAGATAACCAAATAAATGTTTGTATTTGACTTGTATTTGAATTCCATGCAACGGAGTTAGCCAACTTAGGGTTTCTGCCTCTCAGTTTACAGGTGTGTAAAATAGAGATCATACCTGTTTTCATTTATTTATCGGATTTCTCAATGTCAAGGAGACGATCTATGTGAAGATGTTCTTTATTTTTTAAGTTTTATTTATTTATTTTGAGAGAGAGAGAGAGAGAGAGAGAGACCCCCAAGCAGGCTCCACCCTATCTACACAGAGCCTAATGTGGAACTCCATCCCACGAACCGTAAGATCATGACCTGAGCTGAAACCAAGAGTTGGATGCTAAACTGAGCCATCCAGGTGCTCTGTGAAGATGTTCTTTATATTATAAAGTATTACACAATTTCATGATGATATTGGGATACTTAACAGAAGATACAGGGTGTGTATCCAGGGATGGTCCTTCAAGGTTCAGCACACGGATAAATTCACCACGATATAGGGTTTAGCTCTCCACCTTCACACAGGCAGAAATTCACACTAATTAAACTCAGGTGAATTGACTGACAAAAACTAATTTCAAGAACTGCTGATCTAAACCAGGAAAAAAATTCCTAAATTGTCATAATCAAAGTGTTCATATTCCCTTCTTAGCACATCAACTTTCTGGTTATCAGGCAAGATCCTTGTAAAAGGAAGGCAAGGAAACCTTGTAAAGAGGAAATGACTTTCTTCATTTACACAATACATTAGAGTGCAGTGGTTCTTTTTGTTTTAATCTTTTGAAATTATTATTCTCGTTCTCTCTCTACACACACATACATATGTACATAAGATTCTTTCTAAACCATTGAGAGTAGGTTATGTACATCATGACCTTTATCCCTTAATACTTCTGTATATATTTCTCAAGAACAAGGATATCCTTTACATAATCTTTAGCATAGTTATCAAATTCAAGAAATTTAACATTGATACAATACTATTAATGATTCAAATTTTCAATTGCCCTCATAATAAACTTTTTAATGATTTTTCCCCCATCAGTCAAGGCTCATGTATTGCATTTAGTTGTCATGTTTCTAGTCCCCTTTAATCTGCAACAGTTCTTCAGTCTTTGTCCTTTATGACATTGAAATTTTTAATGAAGATAGACCAGGTTTTTCTTCTTTCTAAATTTCTCCCTCTTTTTCTTCAGAGAATGTTTCTTGTTTTAGGTTTGTCTGATGTTTCCTCATGACTGGACGCAGGTTATGTGTGTCAGGCATGAATCTATGTGCCACTACTGATAATAGTGCCCTTCTTAGTGCGTCCTATGTGGAGGTACCCTTCATCGGTAATAATTAATTTTGATCTCCTGATCAAGGTGTTTCTTTGCTTCTCTCCTGAGTAGACACTATTTTCTTTTTGAAACTCATAAGCAATCTGTGGGAAGACACTTTAAGACTAAATTTTGCTCCTCATTAAACATTCTCCCCATTTATCATTCATTGAGGGTTCTTGCCCAAACCATATTCAGGTTGCAGCAATGGTAAATCTTAAGTGGTTGCTTAAAGAGCATGGTGGTTCTTCTAAGAGATACTTTATCCAAGCCATGATACACCCAGTGAATTCTCCTCACCTCCTCACCAGTAGGCAACTTTTTGATGACTCTTTCCCCTGCACAGCATTGGATAGACATTGCCAACTGCCTTCTCTTTCAGCTCCCCTTTATATGTTTGAGACTAGCCATCCCTGTTTTTGTTCAGTCTTTCTCCAGACGGGGTAAAATGTGGTTTCTTTCTTTTCTGCTTAGTAGTTGCAAACCCATTTCAGACCAGTCTTCCTGTGATTACATCCAAATAAAATTCATTGTTGTTTCCAAACCTTTAAGTCACACATTTAAAGACAGTTCTTTAGTTAATTTCAGTTAATTTAGTGTGTCACATATATTTTTTGAATTTTGCTAGTTTAAAGTTCAAAAGGCAACCTGATTTTTCTCTTTTCCAATTTCTTGGAAGTCACTTTATTGTCTTGTTCTCATATTACCTAGAGAAGTATTATTAGGCTATTATGAATATTGACAGTAATGTAGATCTGGTTAATTCTAGAATAAATCCAGTATTTTTTCTGTTTAATTATTGTCTCCTCCAAAAATGAAGTCCTTAAAAATCGTTCAAAAATCATGCTGTCTAGTCAGTTGGAATTTTCCTTAAAGTACTAATTTCTAAATTAAGTTTGGATTAATTTGGAAGATTAAAAACAGACTTACAAGGCTAAGTATTACTTGCCATGGCAAAATGACTTGTAATATGTATGTATTTTTATTTACCTTGTACCTCTCATAGAATTTTCAGTCTACAAAATGTCTTAAGTAATATTATTTTGACCAACTCTTCATTTCATCAGTGAGTCAGAGGATTTGTATCTTGTTTATGGCAAATCTGGGAATTCCCTTTGCTTAGTCACAGCCAGATCTCTTTTCTTTTCTCCAAAAGTGCTGCCAGTTTCTTAGTTCCGGTCTTTAGAACTGATTTTCCAATACCTCAAGAAGCTGTTAAAATAGTCTTTGCCTTCATTCTTGTTTCCCTGCAATAAATGAGGACATAGAGCAGGGAAAACTTAGTCTAAACTAGGGAGGGGTTGGGAAAAGCCCATAAAAGGTTTCTGAAGGTGACCCTTGAGCTTGAGTTTAAAGAATGGTCATTGAAATAAAAAAAAAAGTGAGAAAACTTGTACCTGCTCTTTAAGATAGGGTTAGGTGAAGTCCTCCACATATTCCCATAGTACTTTAATTTGCTTTTCACAACACATTGTGTGGTAATTTACCTACCTATATCCCAGGTGGATTATAAAGTCAGCCAGAGGTGGCACTATGTCTTATGCCTTTGTAGCTACATTACCTGGTACATAATAAGCGCTCTATAAATATCCACTGATGTTTGAAGAAACAAATGGATGAATATTGTAAATAACAATAATGAGAGATAACTCTAAGGCAAATTATGGTGATAATTCCTTTTACTTTCTGAGAAAACTTCTGAGTTATTCATTGTCCCATTTTGCTTTGAATTGATCTGATAACTTTACTCCAGCTCTCATATTGTAAACAAGAGCCTTTTTTTGCAGTTTATTTTGTTCCATGTTTTTTTTTTTAAATTTTGTACCTTTTGTTGCTGATTTCACTGTTTAAAATGACCCCTAAGGATAGTGATGAAATGCTGTCCATTATTCGTAAGCACAGGAAGGCTGTGATGTGTCTTAGGCGAAAATACATGTGTTAGATAAGCTTCATTCAGGTATGAGTTATAATGTCACTGGCCATGAGCTCTATGTTAGTGAATCAATAATAGGATATATTCAGAGAAAGGAAGATGAAATGTGTTGATCTGTGTGTGAGGCCACCCCAGAAAGGGTTAAAGTAATATCTATAGTGTGAAATGTATTTATGGAAAAGATAGAAAGTGGTCAAATATGGATTCATGAGATGACAATTCATTTTTTTTAAGTGAATTTTTGTGAGTCCAAAACCCAAAGAAATTTATGGTCACCTTATCCAGGGTCAGGAAAATGTTAAACTCTTCTTGGCTAGTGTTTTTTTAAATAAAAAACACTAAATATTTTTATGAAAAATATATTAAATAAGGTGTCTTTATGCAGAAACACGCATAAAACAAGGTTATATTCAATAGGTTGGTGAAAATATATTTTTTAAAATTTTTAAATGTTTTATTTATTTCTGAGAGAGAGAGAGACAGTGTGAGCAGGGGAGGGTCAGAGAGAGAGGGAGATACAGAATCTGAAACAGGCTCCAGGCTCTGTCAGCACAGAGCCTGACGCGGGGGTTGAACCCATGAACAGTGAGATCATGACCTGAGCTGAAGTTGGACGCTTAACTGACTGAGCCACCCAGGCGCCCCAGGTTGGTGAAAATATTGTGACTGGGGCTCATAGGAACACAACCCTGTATATCTGCTGGGACCTAGGGTCAGTATTTGCTAATTTAGCATTTGCATCATCTTTATAAAACATAACTCCCACAAATTATGCAAATAAGCTGTAGAAATAATTCGACTTTGTAGTAATTTTCAAATTTTCAAATGCTCCAAGGATACTTAATTGGAGTAGAGAGAGGGATGAGTGAACAGTATTCTTAAAATACACTCCATGAGTCCTTGTCTGCCTTTTTTATAGCAGTTCTGTGTTTCTCTTTTACATCTAAAAGTTCTGAGTTCTTCCCACAAAAGTTGGAAATAAT
The DNA here is from genome assembly GCF_008692635.1 of Crocuta crocuta. Lineage (NCBI taxonomy): Eukaryota > Metazoa > Chordata > Mammalia > Carnivora > Hyaenidae > Crocuta > Crocuta crocuta. The sequence continues at coordinate 230,566 of NW_027531893.1, forward strand.
CTGAGGGTTTTTTAATAAAAAATTTAAGAGCCACTGGAATTGAAGATTTCTTAAATATAAGAACTCTTTTAATTCCAACACTCTGAACTTTAGAATTCTCATAAATAAAATCCGTTTGAGGTAACTTGTTGTTTTCCAATTATCACCTAAAAAATTTTTCTTTTAAGTGATGAATGATTGCTGCCTTTAAAAAAATATTTTATTTGCTTGAAAAAATCAAGTGTCTCATTGCAGCAAACAAGTTTGGCATGTGGAGTCTCCACACAGTCAACTACTTTCTAATTACCCTGATGGTGATGAGTCTCAATATAGAAGTGTTTTGATATCAGTTTTTGAGGATATTAGAATGGCTGTCATGTTGAAATATGTTTATATTCTGCCAAGGAATTCTAGAAGCAAACCATGCAATCTAAACCAATAAAATCTCTGAACTCTAAAAGTAAACATATTGCACTAGATAATAAGAAATACAAATGAATATTATTGGCTAAATGTCTTATGACTAAGATTTTCACTTTCCTGTAAAATTGATGACCTATATCACCCTGTTACCACCTTATTTTTATTTACTTGGCTTTAACTTTTTTTCATACCTCATTAATTTATATGATTTACTCCAAGTGAACCCCATGGTTTGCTAAAGCCTTATTTTAACAGTCAGTTTGAAGTATTTTTTTCAATTAAGTGACATAGAATATTGTTCCTTTTTACAGATTTTCAAACGAACTGCAAAACAGTTATAACTGGCATGAACCTAGCAGTTAATTGTGTTACGTGTGATCAAAAGACAATTCAGTCTCTTGATTTTTTCCCTCATCTTAAGGAACACATTTGATCAACCAAATGTTGTATGTAGTTATTTGTTTTAAAGGTTTCTAATTCTTTGCAGAGGATTTTGTCAAAGGTCTTTATATCTTTGATATAAACCAAATTTCAAAAAGTGACCAGCTTCAAAAATGTCCAGGCAGAATAACCCAGCCTATTATGAGGATGACTTCTATTACTACTCCTGGAGAAGGGTCGACATCCAATGGATGCCTTTTGAATGACCATAGACAGCAAGTGAATGAGAACATAAACTTATGAGTATATTATTATTACATTAAAGTAATATATTCTTTATGCTTTAGCTTATCTTCTAAAAATGATCAAGTTTTGGTTGTTTTTTAAACTGAAAGACAAATTCTGAATAATATATTAATGTAACTAAATTTTTATTATAAAAATAATTCTGGGAGCACCTGGGTGGCTCAGTCAGTTGAGTGTCAGACTTCGGCTCAGGTCATGATCTCATGGCTCATGAGTTTGAGCCCCATGTCGGGCTCTGTGCTGACAGCTCAGAGCCTGAAGCCTGTTTCAGATTCTGTGTCTCCCTCTCTCTCTGCCTCTCCTCTGCTCACACTCTGTCTCTCTCAAAAGTAAATAAAAATAAACATTAAAAAAATAAATAATTCTGTGTTACTTCAGGTTTTCATACCTGAACTGTGATATATTTTGCATGTATCAACTAACTGAAGTCTCAACAACCCTGTGAAGACAGATGTGAAGTACAAAAATGATGTACTTGCCCAGAGACTTCTACATGAACAGCATAGCTAGTACATGGATAGCAACCATTCTATTGGCATTGTATCAGCTTTTTAATTTATTATTATTGCTATGATGTTTAGCCTGTGGGAGTTTTACTCACCTGATGGATATTGATAGATGCTTAAAAATAGGATCTGTCCATAGACTGAGGAAGGCTGCTGCAGTTTTGGCCCAGGCCACAAGGTGTAGGTAGACCTTCGGTGTCTTAGATTTCTGTACCTGGGAAGTTTTGGTATGATATGTATTCTACCAGCTGACTGTGAGAATATTACTAAAGCAGTCAATTTTGGGTTTTTTGTTTGTTTGTTTGTTTGGGAATGGGGAAGGGGCAGGATACTATGGATACTGTAGACTCAGTTGACTGTTTGACTAAATTATCTGAGTCAGGCTGAATCAAAGAACACAAGCTTCTGCTTTCAGCTAAGAAAATGTTGTATGCTTCTACAGCACAATCCACCAAGAAACCTGAAACCAAAGGCTGTGGCAATTTATGTGAGGTCACATACTGATCTTGGCTTTATACAATGAATATTCTACACAGTGGTCTAATAAAATAGCAATTAATATTCTAACATAATAGGAAATACAGAAGTAATCCAAGGCAGAGCCAGCAACTCCCTGTCATTGATGTGCTGGTCTCCTATCTTAGTATTTGGTGATCCTTACCATATTGCTCTTAGAATCCAGGTTTGCCTCATTGGTACAATATGGTTTCTCTACTTTTAGCCTCATATCAGTGTTTCCAATGGGTAGAAAAAGAAGACATGTTTAGTAAGAAGTATGGATTTTTTTTTTATAACGAAAAGAAATACTTCTAGAAATCCCAAGCAGAGTTTTGTTCCTATGTCACTGGCCCCTAGTGGCCCCTGGTGGTAATGGTATGGCTCCCCAAGTGGAAAGGGACCAGGAAATGCAGCCTTTTACCCGGACACAAAGCCAACCTGAAAAACAGGGGGTTCTGTAAACTACAATGAAGAGGAAAGTAGATACTGAGTAGACAACCACTATATTTGCCACAGTCCATGTTTTTGGATTAGATATCTTTTAGGTTGAAGCAAGTGTTCTAATATCTCAGGAAGTGAACACTACACCAGCAATGTGTAAGGTTCCAGTCTAGGTGATGGAAGAATAAAAAACACAAGTTGTAGGAATGGCCTTGTGAAGCTTAAAATCTAGTAAGGGCTTAAGATACAACAGCTTTAATAAAATAAGATACTCCATCACAAAAAATGTATATTAAAAATAAAAATGTTCAGATGGTCTATGCCCATTAACATTAGTGATTGAAAGAAATAAGCATATTGACCTTTTCCAGCCTTAATTTCCCTTATAAGTTTTTCTATTTCTCAGGAAATTAGCATAGGTCTCAATGACTTTAGGCACTTTTTTAACTCACTTCAGAAGCACCTAGCATAAATTTGGGGGGAAATCTTATGGAAGATAACTATATTACAGAGAATCATATCATAGAAAAAGGAAATTCATCATAGAAAACAAAAAGTAGTTTTCCTTGAGGTAAAACATAAAAACAAACAATACATTTCCACATTCTGAAATTGGGAGCCTATTTGGAAAGTATAATTATAATGTTATTAGAGATAAGAAGATCCCTTGTGGGACTAAAAAGGAAGAAACTTTATATGTACATTTTACCCAAGGGAAAGTAATGCTGAAGCAACCTGTTGTTAATCTTGCTTCCTGTCACTACTACTGCAGTTTATAACTTAATATAGTATTATCTTACTCAGTGTTTATTATTATGGTTAATATGTTCTACTGATGAAAGGGACTCAGTCTTTAATTTCTTCTTTGCTTAAAATTATGGTCAAAAGAATTTTAAGAAACAGGTGCATACTTATTTTCAAGATAAATGAAGCTTTACCACCCACTTCAAAACCTATGCTGAATCTTAGTTCTGAGTTCCTGTTTCAAAAGGACAAATGTGTTTGAAACTGTGCTTTAATATGTAGACTGCAGGGTTCGTTTGTTGAGAAGCAATAATTGAAGAAACTGTACTGAAATCATGCATTTCCTAGTTTACCACAGTGTCTACTGCTAAAAGTTTAAAAACCTTTGTTCCACCTCTTAGCAGAAAATGAAAAGAATTATTCTAAAATAGAAATAAAGATCTTAAATGGATAAAGGAATTACGCTATCAGTGACAGTTCTAGAAATAGTCTTCTGGCTTCCTAACCAGTGCTTTAGGACTGTTCTGCTTCCTAATGAGATGGAAAAGAAAGGTACATCTGGGTCAGGAGTCTGGGATCATGCAGTGTTTCATAATGAACAAATAGTATTTGGTTGAGAATTTAAAAGGCACATTTAAAGTGAGCCCACAAGACCATGAGGCTAACTTTGCATGTCCCAAACATTTTTTTACACATCATAAAACTCTGAAATCATGCTTCTTGAGGTAAGTGATTTCCAGAGATATCCCTGGGAAAATTTTAAAGAAAATTCTGTAAGTATTTTAGGAAGTATATGGAATTATTATGGGGGAAGATAGTGTTGGGTATTGCTAACTGAGTTGATGGTTTAACTTTAGACACTGTGTGCAAGAGCGTGGAATTTATCAGATTGTGCAATAGAGTTTCAGGTGAAGATACAGGGAAGTTATCTGGTGGTCTTCAAAGTTTTCTACTTTAACTTCTATTATTATTTATCACAAAGTCTTTGGTCTTACCAAATTCTTAAAAATCAGATTTTACTAAAAATAATTTGGCCACCAAATGAAACTTTGGAATATTTTAGTCTTAGAGAAATGTACTTTAGGAGATGGTAGCTCATCTTTTATTCTGATTCACCCTGCCTGATATCAAGTAGAATTCCTATTCTTGACTCTTTCTACTGTGCAGTGTGTTTCCCTGAAGAAAAGTTACCAAACAGCATCAACTATTCCCCACTCCCAACCCCCATGCCTGAGCTCCTTTAGGGGAATGTATGAGTTTTCTATTGCTGCTGTAACAAATTACCACAAATTTAGTGTCTTAAAACAACACAACTATTATCTGATAAACTTTTATTTTATAAGACTTCTAGTTCTTACAAAACTATTATCTTATAGTTTTATAGATGAAAAGTGTGGCACAAGTTTCACTGGGCTAATATCATGTGTTTGCATGGCTCTGTTCCTTTCTGGAGGCTTCAGAGGAGAGTCAATTTCCTTGGCTTTTCCAGCTTCTACAGGAGACCCTGCATTCTTTGTTTCATGGTCCCCTTCCTCCGTCCTCAAAGGTGGCACTGTTGCATCTCATTGACCATAGTCACGTCTCCCTTCTTCTGCTGCTTCCCTCTAACAAATTTAAGGCCACTTGTGATTAGTTGGGTCACTCAGATGACCCAGGACAGTCTCTGCATTTTAATATTCTTTAACTTAATCATGTCTTCAAAGTCCCTTTGCCATGTAAGATAACATATTTATAGGTTCCAAAGAGGAGAACATAGACCTCTTTAGGGGTCTATGTTATTTTGTCTTCCACAGGGATGTTACCCACGATGCCATCTGATGCTTTATCACTGTACCTCTTAGAGTCTTAATCCCCACCTCTCATGTTTCTTCTTGTTTACAGTCCCTTAAAATTACAATGGACCAGGCCATACTATGCTGAAGCTGCTTTGTGGAAATAGAAGGTATTGCTTTCCTCATTCTTCTTGTTGATTTAGTTTTTGTTTTCCATCCTTTTCTTGTTATGGTTCAGAAATAAATCCCTGAGGACACTTCTAAACCGTCTTGATCCCACTAAAATTCTAATGCTAACCCATGAACACATAGATTATCTTTGATCTTGACACTTCACTATATAGAAGAAACAAAATCACTGAGAAGAAACTACGAAATCATAGAAACTGAGAGCCAGTTTGAGGAGGAGCTGGAGCAATTACCTCACAAACATAGGACATTTCATTATGCCACTATTACTACAAATAATTTGCCAAATAAAAATGTCCTGTGTGTGTAAGGGATGTGTTTCATAATCAAATAAGTTCTAGTGACCCTGTGTGCTATATCTTAGAGTTTCATAATGAACATTAGGAGGTAGGAAGGCAGTATAGAGGATTAAGAGGATTGATTCTGGAGCTGTGTGAATTTGGGCAAGCTACCTAATCTCTCTGAGTCTTAGTTTCCTCATCTATAAAAGAGGGAGAAAAAAATACCTTTATGCTGGGATTATTATGAAGACTGAATGAGTTAGCATTTTGAAAGTCTTTTGACTGAAAAATTATTACATACTGTTGTGCAAAGATTTATAAAATAAAATAAAAACAAACACTCTGAGAAAACTGTTATAAAGTAATCTGAAACTTTATCTTAGAATTCCCCAGTGTGTTTGGCCATGGAATTCTTCCTCCCCCACCCCCCAAATAATATCTTTTCACATTCCACAGAAATAATTTTCTACAGAAATACCCCTCTTTTTTTTTTAAACTGATATACTGCTTTAGTTTGTGTTTTTTTGAATCAGTCAACATACTGTCCAATTATATTTTGGTCTTTATGTAAGAGGGTACAAGTAAACTACAGTGTTATGCTGTGAGGGAAGGGGTAATGCCCCTCTCTACTAGCTGGCACAGAACACGTAGTTAGTTCGTAATAAATGTTTGTTAAATAAACAAAAACATTTAAATGAAACATACTTTTTAAAACTTTAATTAATGCATACTAACTAACCACTTACCTTATACCTAAATGTTCTTCTCTTTACAAATACATAGTTTTAAACAGTAAGAACTTTATTTGTGACTCACTTACAGATTAAGGTATTCATAAACAACTCTGATTTGTTGATTTGGCTTCCACTTTTCCTTAACTTTCTTATTATTTTGTATATGAAGCAGGTAAGAAACTAAAAGACACCAATGATCTCATGTGAGTTGAGAAAGTTGTGAACCTGAGATCAAATGGATTTGTTACTCCAAATTGGTCTCAGTAAATAAGCAGCTCTATGCTTCTTCCATTTTATTTCTGTAACTTTATTCGAGTTTGCCTTCATTTAAGCTGAATATCTCTATTGTGAGATGACAGAAAAATGGCTTCTAGAGTATCCTACTTGGCAAAATTTTCAGTAACAAAGCTTTTCATGTGTTTAACTTTCTCATCCCTCTAATTCTGTTGTAGTTTCTTGTTTGGTCCTTAGCAAAAATGGAGAACAGCTGTTCATTGCCATCTGCTTAAATCTCTTTCACTTCTATGAGAACTATTAAATAATCCATCAGAATTTTTTCTTCAGAATTAATAACCTCAGTTTCTTTGCTAGTTCATTTCAGTAGTGACAACTACTGTATACTGAGACAAATAAAAAAAGTGCCTTTTATATAAGCACAGAGTATATTATCCTAAGAATAGAAAGAAATATATATGTGTATATATACATAAATTATATATATATAGTTACTCATATACATATTAAAATTGCTCTTGTATAATGAAAATTATACCGAGTATTATGAGGAATATACAAAGTACTATGGAATTATAGAGATGGGGAAACTTTGAAGGCAAAAATATGAATCTGGACACAGACCTTATACCTGTCACAAAAATTAATTCAAAATTGGTCATAGTCCTAAATGTAAAAGTGAAAAAGTATAAAACTCCTCAAAGATAACAGAAGAAAACTTAGATGACCTTGGTACAACTTAGATTTTAGATACAACACCAAAGATATGATACATGGAAGAAATAATTGATAACCTGGACTTCATTAAAATTCAGAATTTTTGCTCTGCAAAGGCAATATCAGAAGGAGAATACAAACCACAGACTGGGAGAAAATATTTCCAGAAGACACATCCAATAAAGGACTGTTATCAAAATATACAGGCGCCTGGGTGGCTCAGTCGGTTGAATGTCCAACTTCAGCTCAGGTCATGATCTCACAGTTCGTGAGTTTGAGCCCCGCATCGAGCTCTATGCTGACAGCCCAGAGCCTGGAGCCTGCTTCAGATTCTGTCTCCCTCTCTCTCTGCCCTTCTGCCACCTGCACTCTGTCTGTCTGTCTCTCAAAAATAAATAAACATTTAAAAATTTAAAAATCTATACAAAGAACTCTTACAACTCAACAATAAGAAAACAACACAATTTAAAAATGAGCCAAATACCTCAACAGATACCTCACTGAAGAAGATATACACATGGCAAATAAGCATATGAAAAGATTATCCACATCTAATATTATCAGGGAGATGTGAACTAAAACAATGAGGTATCAAAATTCAGAAAACTGACACCACCAAATGCTTTGGGGACATGGAGCAAAGGAACTCTCACATGTTGTTGATGGAATGCAAAATGGTACCGCCACTTTCTAAGATAGTTTGACAGTTTCTCATAGAACTAAACAAACTCTTAGTATAAAATACGGCAATTGTTCTTGGTATTTATCTAAAGAAGTAGAAGATTTATGTCCACACAAAAGTCTGCACATGGATGTTTATAACATCTTTATTCAGGAGCACCAGGGTGGCTCAGTTGGTTAGGTGTCCAACTCTTGGTTTCAGCTCAGGACATGATCTCAAAGTTCATGAGTTTGAGCCCTGTATGGAGCTCTTTGCTGACAGTTTGGAGCCTGCTTAGAATTCTGTCTCTTTCTCTGCCCCTCCCCTGCTCATGTTCTCTCTCTCTCTTAAAATAAACAAGCAAACTTAAAAAAAAATGTAACATCTTTATTCATAATTGCTAAGACTTGGAAGCAACCAACATGTCCTTCAGTGAATGAATGGATAAATAAACAGTGGTACATCTAGACAATGGAATATCATTAGTGCTAAAAAGAATAAACTATTAAGCCATGACTAGACATGAAGGAACTTAAATGCATATTATTGAGAGAAGCCTATCTGAAAAGGCTACACACTGTAGTCTTTTGATTTTAAGTATATGATATTCTGGAAAAGGCAAAACTATGGAGGCAATGAAAATAGCAGTGGTTGGTGGGGGTGGGGAAGCAGGATGAATAGGTTGAGGACAGAGGGGTTTTAGGGCAGTGGAAATACTCTGTACTACAATGATGTATTTATGTTATTATATATTTGTCCAAAACTATAGAATGTACAACACCAAGTTTAAACCCTGAGGTAAACTAGGAAATTTAGGTGATTTTGATGTGTCAATACAGATCTATTTGCAGTAAAAATATACCATTCTTTGAGCAGTGTTGATAATGAGGGAGACTGTATGCGTGTGGGGGCAGGAGGTTATGGGGAATCTCTATATCTCTCTTTAGATTTTGTTGTAAACCTAAAACTGCTGTAAAAAAATTAATCGAAACTATAAATAGCTTCTAAAAATTAATAAGAAAAATCAAAGGCCTCACAAATAATTATACAAAGGATATGAACTGTCAGTTTTAAAAGAGGAAAACAGGAGTGCCTAGATAGCTCAGTCAGTTATGTGTCTGACTTCAGCTTAGGTCATGATCTCAGAGTTTGTGTGTTTGAGCCCCTCATTGGGCTCTATGCTGACAGCTCAGAGCCTGGAGCCTGCTTTGGATTCTGTATCTTCCTCTCTCTCTGTTGTCCTTTCCCTGTTCACTCTCTGTCTCTCTCAAAAATAAATAAATATAACAAAATTTAAAAAAATAAAAAGAGGAAACAATGTCTAATATTGATAGTTTAACCATATTAGTATGATGCTAACTAAAGGAATATTTTGCCTTCAAAATCAGTAATTAAAAAATATATATTGTTGAATGCTGATACATGTGTAGAGAAATAGGCCCATTCATACATTGCTAATGGGGATGTATTGGTGAAATTAATACTTTATAACAAAAAACAAAAATATCAAGTGTTTGATCTATTAATGCTGTTTCTGGGAAATCCCATTTTAATAATTTGAAATAATGAAAAGTATTAATGTATAAAAATATTTAATAAAGTTCAGCTTACATTATTAAAATTTTTTAAATAATGTAAGTCTCCAGTAATAAGGAATAGAAAATGTTTAAACAAGGGCTCAGTCAGTTGAGCATCCAGCTTCGTCTCAGGTCATTATCTCACAGTTTGTGGGTTCGAGTCCCACATCAGGCTCTGTACTGACAGCTAGCTCAGAGCCTGGAGCCTGTTTCAGATTCTGTATCTCCCTATCTCACTGACCCTCCCCTGATCACACGTCTCTCTCTCAGAAATAAATAGAACATTAAAAAAATTTTAAAAAAGAAAGAAAATGTTTAAACATTTAATATTAAATCACATGTGACATAAATTACAGAGAGAATTAAAATTATATTTTGTAATGTTCTTAATTACAAGAGGAAAATTTATGTCTGAACTTAGTAAGGACTTTTCAAATAAAAAAAGTTCTGAAACTAGCACAGGAAAAGACTAGGAAGAATGATGTCAAATGTTCGGATGGTTATAAGGTGATGAGATTATGGGTGACTATTTATGGTACTTTCTTGAAAAACTATGTACTGTTTTTAAGTCTGAAAAACATGTAAAAATTGTAGAAATGATAGAAAGGTATTTTCCGAGGATATCAAATCCTGCAGAGAGTAAAGTAGATTGGCTAAGGAGAAAGTCAAGAGCGACTTTCTGGTGAATGTCAACAGTCCTATATGTGAAAGGAGAGCAGTGCACCAAGAAGAAAGTCAAAGAATTATTGCTAGGAGTTAGCACAGACTGGAAGGGCTCTGCACACCACAGGCTCTGTACACATTAAGTATTAAGGTTGATGGCAAAGGAACAGTTGTGTGTCGAATGGGACTTAGATGAGAAAGCAAGGTTCAACAAAGAGGTGGTTTTTTTTTTTTTTTGAAGGACATCTAAGAATATATGTCAAAAGATTCTGGAGCAAAGTCCTACAAGAGAACACATTGAAGCAACAGGTGATAAATATAAAAGGCTGGCATGTGTGCTCAGATATTATTTATAGTAAGTGTATTTACTGAATGCTCTTCATTATTCAGTAGAGTGAAAAAAATTTGCATGTGGTTATGAATTAGGCACATTTACTTTTTGAAAAAAAAATCTTTACAAGTTTGACTTTTTGCTCCAAATTTTCAGGCATTGATTGTTTATCTTTAGATCTTCTTGATCTCTTTTCTGTTTTCTCTGACAGAACTGGGAATGAAAAAAAAAACAAACAAATAAATGAAAACTGCAAGTTGTCTGTGTTTACTAATGGCTTTTACTCACCCAATTCTGGTCTATAACCACCATGTAGATTTTGTAATTTGACTGATAGAACTATCTTGTGAGAAGAATTGGCTTTCTCATTCTTAATATGGCTACAATACCTTGGAATGTCAGTCAGTCACCAGATACTAAGTATAAAGTTCCCTATGTGACAAGCATAGTTCCAGCCATGTGCTGGAAATAGTGGTAGATGAGACCAAAGGTCTCTGCCTTAATGGAGTTTACAGTCTATTGAGAAGATGAATATTAAAAAAGTGTAAGTGTTACGAGGACTATGATGGAAAGTGTATCCTGTTGTGGGGAATCATGAGAAAGTGCTATTTAAGCTTAGGGTCTAAAGAATGAGTAGAAGATGGCAGAAGAGATGTCTAAGAAGAGACAAATGGCCTAAGGCAGAAGCAAACCTGAATTGTCTCACTGAGAAAATTTCAGCATATTGGAAATGGGAGAAGAGAGGCTGGATAAGGGCAGATATTATTCATAAAGTCTCATACACCAAGGTGAGAATGCTAAATTCAACTGAAAAAACAATGGGTGTTCACTGGAAGGATTGAAATTGGGGAGTAGTGTGATATGGTTATAATTTTTAAAACATCATTCTGGCTGCAGTGAAGGGCAGAGTATGGACGGGCAGACAAAACTAATATGAGAAGAGTATGGTCATTCTCTAGGAATAAGACCAGTGGCCTGGATTGGGGTGTTCACAGTGGGGATGGAGAGAGGAGCCTAGATTTCAGACACATGTAGGAGATTCCACTGACAAGATTTGGGGCACTGCTGTCGATAGCAATATAATGTGATCCCCATGTATAATTTTAGGTTTAAAGGGGAAAAAAGTGAAATTAATTTTAATAATATGCTTAATTTAACCCAATATATCTAAATTATCATTTTCTACATGCAGTCCATATTTAAAAATATTAAGGAGATATTTTATAATCTTCGAAATCTAGAGTGAAATTTACACTTACGATGCATTTCAATTTGGACCAGCACATTTCAAGAACTTTACAGCCATAAATGGCTAGTGGCTAAATATTTAGAAGAGTTGGGAGTTCAAATCTTGACTCTGATGTTTGTAATTTTCCATAAACTGGCAGCCTCCTCTGAACACCTCATTGTATCACTATACTTACTAAATAAAGTAATGTACATGAAAACGAGTGATGCTCAATAAAAGATGGTTTATGGAAAACTGGTAGTTGTCCATTTAGCCATTGTCTTCATGACACTAAGATAAGGGCCAATTTAGTCAATGCAGCGAGGAAAAATAGAGTAAATTCTTTTATAAGATGGAAACAAAAACAATTGGCTGCTTACTGTAGATAAATCATAATTTAGAACCACTGGCATGGATTGTATCCTTAAGTAAAAGGTAGGCAATAAACAAGTAGGGTGGTGAATCCCAAAACTGTATTTAAAGGTGCTAATATTTTTGTTTCAGAAAAGGTGACCTATTGAGGCACAATAAATTGTGACATAGCATCATTTCTCATCTTCTGTAAGTTTTCATGAACAAGTCTTTTAATGTGTCTGAATGCATTAAATCTCTAGCAAATACTAAAGAGAATCCTGTTACCACTGATATTTGTAATGTCTCTGAAATGATTTATTTTAGAAGCTGAAGTAAGGCTTTTCTTTCTTTTGGTAGAGGTCACAAAGGATGCTCAGGTTGCTTTTGATCATGCCTACCTGACTGATGAATTAAAATAGTCAACACATCAAAACAGTTTTCAAATGTTTTCGCCTTTTCAACTCTATGGGAATTTTCCCATGAACACATCAGAGGAGAATTTAGCTCAAGGCAACTGATTAATCAATGACATGATTCTCTAGGCGGCTTCTCTACCACAGAATGAACCTCTGTAGCTGGAGCAGGATAATTGAACTGTAAGCAGCATATGGAGGAGATACCACTTTTGCCCCTCTATTTTCCACATTGCGGGCAGTGATTTTTTCAAACACTATTCCAATTAAGCCAATTCTCTGCTTAACACATTGCAGTGACTCCTCACACTCTTAGATGGAGACCATAGTCTTTAGGGTAACCCCCATTCTCTGCACAGTACACTTACCTCTCCATATGCATTTTACACCTCGTCTCTTACACATATGCCCCTCCCTTCCTGCCCTTAATCCCACATACACACTTCTTAGCCACACAGGCCTTCCGTGGTTCATCAGTTATACAATAGGTCTTCCTGCCCCGTCCTTTTCATAAACTGTTTCCAGTGTTTGAAATAATCTGTTTCTAGCCATCACTCTGTCTTTTATTAAATTAAGCTTTGCATTTTGAGTAACTTTAGTTTCACATGCTGTTTTAAGAAATAATATAGACATAATTCTGTTTATTGTTCATCCCATTCCCTAGTGCTAACATCTTGCAAACCTATAGTTGAAGATCACAACCAGGATATTGACATTCATACAGTCAAGATATACAATGTTTGCATCAGGATCCCTAATGTTGTCCTTTATAAGCATTCTCTTCCCTCCAGTGCCCCACACTCTACTAATCTCTGGAAACCACTAATCTGTTCACAATTTCTTTGATTTGTCATTTCAAGAGCATTGTGGAAATGGAATTGTCAAATATGTAACCTATTGGGGTTGACTTATTTTTATTCAGTATATTTCTTTGGAGATTCATCCAGGCTGCTACATGTATCAGTAATTTGATATTTCTTATTGTGATGTGCCACTTTGTTTAACCCTTCATCTGCTGAAAGGTGTCTTTGTGTTTTTTTGTTTTTGTTTTTGTTTTTTGTTTTGTCCTATTATGAGTAGGGCTGCTATAAACATCCAGGTACATGGTTTTGTGTGAACACCAATCATCATTTCTCTGGGATAATTGCCCATAAGTACACTTGCTGCATCACATGGTAGTTGCATGTTAAGTTAAAACAAAAACAAAAACCTGCCAAACTGTTTCCAGGGTGGCTGTATTATTCTTCATTACCACCATTAATGTGAGTCAGTTTCCCAGCGTTTTCACCAGCATTTGGTCTTGTCACTAATTTTTATTTTAGTCATTCCGATGGGTGTGTGTAAGATCTTATTGTGGTTTTAATTTGCATTTTCCTAATAATTAATGATCATTGAATAATCTTTCATTTGTTTATTTGCCATCTGTATGTCTTCTGTGTAATGTTTCATGTCATTTGCCCATGTTTAACTTGGATTATTTGGTTTTGTACTGAACAAGTTTTGAGAGTTCTTTACATATTTGAGATATGCTGTTGGAAATGTGGTTTGATTATCCCACTCTGTATCTTGTCCTTTAATCTTCTTAACAGGGTCTTGTGCACAGGAAAAGTTTTTAATTGTAATGAAGTCCAATTTATTAACTTTTCCTTTTATGGATCATGCTTTTGGTGTCAAGTCTAGCAACTCTGTCTAGTCCTAGATCCTGAAGATTTTCTCATGGTTTTTCTAAAAGTTCTGTAGTTTCACATTTTACTTTTAAGTCTTTGATCCGTTCTTAGTTTGGTGTTAGCTGTGAGACTGAGGTCAAGGCTTATTTTATTGCCTATTCAGATCTTATTGCTCTAGTAATAAGTTCAAAGACCACTTACCTCCATTAAACGGCTTTTGAATCTTTGTCAAAAAATCAGTTGGGTGTATTTATAGGAATCTATTTCTGTGTTCTCTATTCTTTTCCACAGATTATATGTTTATTTATCTAGGAATACCACACAGCCTTGATTACTATAGCCATATGGGAAGTCTTGAAATTGGGTAGGTGGATTCCTCCCACTTTTTCTTTTCAAAATTATTTTAGCTATTTTAGTTCCTTTGCCTTTTCATATATATTGTAGAATAATTTTATCTAGATCAATATGAAAATTTTGCTTAGGTTTGTTTTATTCTATTTTATTTTTTAGTGGTTTTAGGAGTAGAATTTAATGATTCATCACTTACATATAAAACCCAGTGCTTGTCCCAACAAGTACCCTCCTTAATGGCCATCACTCATTTAGCCCACCCCCCACCCAACTTCCCTCTATCAACCCTCAGTTTGTTCTATTTAAGAGTTTCTTATGGTTTGATTCCCTCTCTCTCTGTTTTTATCTTATTTTTCCCCCCTTCCCCTTTGTTCATCTGTTTTGTTTTTAAATTTCACATATGAGTGAAATCATATAGCTGTCTTTGTCTGACTGACTTATTTCAGTTTCTTACTTCGGTTTTGATAGGGAATGCATTCTACCTATATATCAATTTGGGAAAAATTGATATCTTTACTGTGTTGAGCCTTCCAAACCATGAATGTCTCTTCATTTATTCAGATTTTTTATCTCTTTCGTCGGTGATTAAATTTAATCAGATAAGTCCTATACATATTGTTAGAGTTATATTTAAGTAATTTTATTTTTTTGAGCAATTTTAAATAGTATTGTATGTTTTGTTGTCTGAATCTTTTTGTGCTAGGATATAGAAATACAGTTGCCCATGGGACACCTGGGTGGCTCAGTCGGTTAAGCGTCCAACTTCAGCTCAGGTCATGATCTCACTGTTCATGGGTTTGAGGCCCGCAACAAGTTCTGTGATGGCAGCTCAGAGCCTGGAGCCTGTTTCAGATTCTGTGTCTCCCTCTCTCTCTGCCCCTCCCCTGCTCATGCTCTGTCTCTCTCTGTATCAAAAATAAATAAACTATAAAAATAAAATTTAAAAAAACCTAATGAAATACAGTTGCTCTCCTACATTCTTTTAAGAAAGATCTTCTAGTGATAAATTCTCTCAGATTTCTTTCATGACAATGTGTTGATTTCTTCTTCATTCCTAAAGGACATTTTCACTGGGTACAGAATTCTGGTTTGACATATCTTTTCTTTCAATACCTGAGAAATACCATGCCACTTCTTCTGGCTTCTGTAGTAACTGATGAGAAATTTGCTGTTACTTGAATTGGTTTTGTTCTATAGGTTAGATGTCATTTTTTTATGGATACATTCGATATTTTTTCTTTGTCTTTAGTTTTCAGAAGTTCAATTATGATGTTTCTTGGTATGGGTTCCTTTGGGTTTTTCCTGTTTGGGTTCACTGAACTTCTTGAATCTGTAAGTTTATGCCTCTTGCCAAATTTGTAAAATTTCAATCTGTTATTTCTCCTCATGTTTTTCCAGCCCTAACCTTGTGCCCTTCTTCTTCTTGGACTCTAAACACATGGTATACTTCCATAGATTTTCAAGGCCCAGTTTATACTTTTTTGTTTTTTAGATTATATAATATATATTTTTCTATCTTCCAGCTCACTGATCTTTCCTGTGTTCT
The DNA here is from genome assembly GCF_008692635.1 of Crocuta crocuta. Taxonomy (NCBI): domain Eukaryota; kingdom Metazoa; phylum Chordata; class Mammalia; order Carnivora; family Hyaenidae; genus Crocuta; species Crocuta crocuta. The sequence continues at coordinate 246,562 of NW_027531893.1, forward strand.
CCCTATTCTGCTTTTGAGCCAATTGCTGACCTCTTTTTCAGTTATTATATTTTTCAGATTTAAAATCTCAAGTTGTCAACTTTTTGTATATTCTTTTTGTTGGACATTTCTATTTCTTTAACAAATCTTTTTATTTTTTCATTTGTTTCAGGCCTGCCAATAATCACACATTGAAGCATGTTTAAACATGGTCATCAAATAATTCTAACGTCTCTGTCATACTGTTGTTGGCATCTGTTGTCTTTTTCATTTTGAGATCTTCCTGATTCTTGGCATAACTAGTGATTTTTATTAAAATGTACACAGTTTTCATATGATGCTTTGAGACTCTGGACCTTATTTAAACTTTTATCCTTCTGACTGCATTCCAGAAGGAGGGGAGGAAGGAGTACCACCTCATTATTGCCATGTTGAGGTGAAAATTCAGGTTTCCCAGACCACGTCCCGACATCTGAGATGTGGGGCAGGAGTTCCTTGTCACTGCTTGACAGGGCTGAGCTGTTAGACAAGCAGTCTCCACCGACATGATAGTGACTTCATTATCTCTGGGTGATCGTGAACGTTCTGACCATCCACTTAGCTCCCTTTGTGATTTCTAGTAGTACAGTTGGAGGTGGTGGGTACTTATTAAACTGAATGCTGGGGTTGGAAATCCTATCTCCCTATTTGACCTATGCTGATGCTACCTTGGCAGATATTTGGGGCACTTGGTACAAGCCTCCTGAGTGTGTATGTGTAAGTTCCCCACCCAGCATTCATCAGCATGGATGGGAGCACAGTTTTTCTGTGGTGTTTGGCTAGAGTGGAATGATTATTGTCTATAAGTTTTCTGTCTTGCTACTTTTTCCTTTTCCTTATCCTTTAGCTAGAGAGATCAGGGTTTTTGGGGGAGATTTCTTTTGTCTATACTCACTAATGTAATGTTTCTGGATTACCAGCTACTTTGGCTATAAGTCTAGGATATATGAGGCAAAAAAAAAAAAAAAAAAAAAAAAACCCCCAAAAAAAAAACAA
>NW_027531893.1:247738-307179 GCF_008692635.1 Crocuta crocuta
ATGTTCTTTTGTTATAAAATGAGAGAAATGAGGGCAAAAAAAAAAAAAAAAAAAAAAATCCCAGGAAAAGAAAACCCACTCTCATTCCTTGGGTCCTGTGGTTCCTAGATAAACTGCCTTTTCTCTCCACCTTTCAGTCTTCTGATGTTTGTTTAATATATATATCTAGTAATTTTAGTTATACTTAGCATAAATAATAGGAAAATATATGCCTGTTTCATCTTTGCAGCAGTGGTAATGACCCTTGGCTTTTTAAAATCTCCATTATGCTTTAGATCTTAGCTCAGAATCCCTTCCACTGGGAACCATTCTCTCACTTCCCTTAGGACTTACATATTTGACTATCAGAAGCTCTCATAGAAGCATGCATTTCTCTTGTATTTTAAAATAGCAATATTAAATGAATTGGACTGATTATTTGATTAACGTGCATCCTTTATTAGACTCCAAGATTCATGTGGGTAATGATTATGGCTGTGTTTTAATTATTTTTCTGACAGTACCCAACAATCTAATTGGCATTAATAGTAGATTTTTGATCATATTTGTAGAATGAATAGGCAGTGCAATAAAGTAAAAAAGGGGTCTAGTTTTGCAGTTAGATTTTGCCACTCCATTAGAAATACAATTTCTATAAATCTTTTTAGTCTTTTACTCTTTTTTCTCATATGATGCTATTTTTTATTAATTTTTTAATGTTTGTTTATTTTGAGAGGTAGAAAGAAGGCATGAGCAGGTGCTCAGGGTGCAGAGAAAGAGGGAGAGAGACAGAGAGAGAATCCCAAACAGGCTCTATGAGACCATAACCTGAGCGGAAATCAAGAGTCAGACACTGAACTAACTGAGCCACCCAGGTACCCCTGTTTTCTCATATGATAATATTAAGTAATATAACACATAAATTTCTCCACACAATGCATGACATGGTGACTTCTAATTTCTAAAAACTACTGTTTCCCCTCAACTATCCCTCTTTCCTAGAAAACTGTAGTCTTGCTTTGTTTCATTTTTTTCCCCCCATCTCTGGTGACAAGCACAGTGTTCAGGACATGGTGGATATTCAGTAATTATTAAATGGAATTAAATCAATATGTTTATTGTTATTTAATTGGACTTATATGAGGTTTCTGATGTAACATTACATATCTAGGAAAATGTGCATAAAAGGATTAAAATTTAGAGGGGGGTAAATACTTTTGTTTAAAAAGCAAAAAAGCTGATTTATCAATGGTCACTCTTGAACTAGAACAGCAGGTTGAAAATAATAAGTACATTTCAAGGAGGGAGTACAGATGTTCATGCTATAATAAATGCTGTAGAAAGTTACAAGGACAAGTATATTTGGAAACATGAAAAGAATGTGAACTGTTAAAATCCTCTGAAAAGGTAGATAAAATAATTTTTTTAATTGGGAATCAATTTTATCCCTTATTGAGTCAGGAAAGAAAAAAAAGTAGGCTTCAAAATATGCACTTGACATTGGTTATGGAGGGGAAAGAACTGTAGGGAAAGGGATTTGTAGCCTTCTGTTGACCTCTTCTTCAGCAGGTCACATCTGTGTTATGGGCCTTGTGGTCCCCATTGGGTGACTATGAAAGGGTTATCCTTTGGGGATAAAGGTTCCTATTGAATTTAGGGCAGCATGATATACACAGGATACCAGATGCTTCCATATCCTGAGAAAGGTATAACTTGTGACAGTGAGAAAGGAGGAGAAAATCAGGGAAATCCAGAACATCTCTGGTTCAGATGTCAGTGACAAGGGGAAAGTGGTGAAATAGGAAACCATGAGTGAATGTGTATAAATGATGGTCAATGTTTATCCAACATATACTATGTGCTGAGGACTGATCTATGAGCTTTATATATATTAAACTATTTAACCTATTATGACCGGTTTTCCTATTACGAGAGTCATGTTGGGATAGAGAAGTTACAACATTCTTGTAGTCTTATTGATACTATCTGTCTCCCCATGTTAGAAACAGGGGGATGTAGGCTTGAAATGGGACAAAAGATACCTTATACCCTACTGCTATACTTTCTGTTATGGGTAGAATTGTGTCTTCTCAACATTCTTATGTTGAAGTCCTGACCCCCAATACCTGAGGTGATCTTGATAGGGAAAAATCTGTTATAAGATGTCTGGCAGGACTAATAAGGAACTACCTGTCCCTGATCAAAGGCTCCCTCTTCCAGGTTCTTCTTCCCACACCGCCTGTCTCACACATTAATGAGGAATGCAGAAGTAACAGGCTATAAATTACTCCCTCTACTGATGCTCTGGGCTCAGACCTCTGGAGAATGATCTCCTCTGAGCCCACTGGTGTAAAATAAACCTTCTCCCTTCCAAAATCTCTGAGTGCCACTTGGTTCTTCCGCCAGTGATCCAGACCAGATTTCCGCAACAAGCTTATCTGGAAAAAGGGTTGTTGTAGATGTAACTAAAGATGAGGTCACACTGTAGTAGGGTGGATCCTAATCCGATATGACTGGTGTCCTTATCCAAAGGAGAGAATGGACACATACATGTACAGGGAGCAATTGGCATGAACATGAAGATAGTCATCTACAAGCCCAAGAGAGAGGCCCAGAACGGATCTTTCCTTCAACAACCCTCAGAAGAAACTAAGCCTGTCAACATGTTGATTTCAGACTTCCAGCCTCCAAAACCAAGAAGACAAGGTATTTCTTGAACTCACAAGCCACACAGTTTGTGACACTTTGGTATGGTAGCCCTAACCAACTAATACACTTTCCCTGGAGCACTGACCTTTATAACTGTGGAGATTACATATCCTTTTGAAAATATAAATAGAACAATGGAGGCCCTCTCAAGAGAAATGCAAATAGCTGCAATTTTACATACCACATACAGTTTTAGGAGTTCACAGAAGTTCTACAGCCCAGTCACAGACCCACCCCCAGCCCTCCAGGCTAGACTAAGAACCTTTGTCCCCAGTCTATGTGACTTCTCCCAATCCCTCTCTTAGGTGATGCCTCCTGAACAGATTGCCTTACACTGAACATTTCCCATGGAAAAAAAACAAAACAAAACACTCTTTAGTGTGTGACAGTGTCGTATAGCAACAGAAGGAATTACGCTCTGAAGAGTTGGTCCCTTGGAGCTGTGACTCACATCACAGTATTCAACTGCCTTAGAAATACTTTGGGCCCTACCGCAGTCCCCTGTTAAAACATACAGCTGCTATTCTCTATCTTTACCTTCTTTTCAAAATTAATACACTCTTTCTTTTATAATTATGACATGAAATTTTTAGGGCTGAGTACGGAAGCAGGTAGAGTAGGCTATTGTTTTGGTGTGCTTCAGGGAAAGAACTTGAACTCAAAGTGACTATTTATATTTAAGGGTATGGGTAAAAAGGAAAGAAAAGAAGCTAAGGAAGTAGCTTCCCAGAAGATAGAAGGACTCTTGTAGAGCATATAGGAAGAAGACAAAAACTCCCTTAGTTTCCCTCCCTTCACACCCTGCTTAGGACCAAGTGTCTACACATATTCGGAGTCCCACAGAGTAAATTCTACATGCACGAAGCTGAAAGGCATTATGAAAATAAACATTAGAACCTGCCTTCGTCCCTCTGTGTGTGCGTGTGTTATGTAGCTCTGCCTTGCTGTCTAGGAGTTAGTTGGCTTTCTCCTCCTGCTCAAATAAGCCATATCTCTGTTATTGTGGTTAAAACTCAGAGAAATGCAGTCTGTCTTCTGTTGCATTTTCTAGCCACAGATAGAAACTGCCTTACCATAGCTTCATGTTTTCTTGGAAGAACACCTTCTACCTGTGTTTGTATGGTTTTTCTCTGTCATTCCCTTTGAGGAAGGGATACCTTGTCTTGATAGTGTCAATGTCACTCATATATTGACCCATAAGAGTGAGTCTATATTGTCCACCTGTCATTAGTATCATCAAACAAACATTAAACAGAGTGGCAGATAATCTTGTCTGCAGCTGAATGAGAGTTCAGAAAGCACAGATGCTTCTGATGTTTGCTGCCACAGGATAGAGGGATCCTCATTTAGGATCCTTCCTCTCCTACTGCTCTTATATCATACTGGCCTCTCTGTCTGGAACTTCAATTATTTGCATCTATTGAAATCCTCTTCACTTTTAACCACCTATGTGCATGCATCCTCCAAAAGCCCTATGTGAGTTAACTATACAGAATATCCATATTTTATGATTTTCCTTATGTCATAATATGATATTCACAGGGTATTTACTTTATGTCCACTCCCGAGATAGTAAGATGCTGAGGACAGTGGCTTTATTCATTTTGCATCTCTCTCAGTGCTTTGGACTTTTTTCCCTGAAGCCCTTTAATAGCTGGCTCAGCCACATAGTCTTTCTAGACTTCCTAGCCTTCCAATTTAATCAAAATTTGGTTTGGCTTTTGAATTTGAGGTAGAAAGTAGTTTGGCAGATGCAAAATTGAAGAATGTAAGAAAAGGGACATAACAGAAGATGCCAGTCTATATCATTTACTGAGATCTTATGGTATGCAGTGAAAATGTGGTAGAAAGTTAAAAGATAGGAAAATAGAGGGTAAGGGAGGAAGTTGAGTTGAAAATAGAGGGTAAGGGTAAGTGTTGGGAAACACAGTAAGTTAGAGTTTGTAAAATATTTAGATTTATATAGCAATTTTCTTTCAAGAAACTCAAGGGAATTGCAGTAATACAGGCACAGGTCAGTCCATTGCAATACATTTCATGTCACCAGAGACAAGATAATGCCTGGAATCAAGGAAGAATTCAGTTAACATTTGTGGAATGAGTATGTGAAGTTCTTGGTATTTTGAAGGGATGGTAGAGAAAACCAAGTCTGGTTCTTAGATTTTAGCCTTACTCCATTTCAGGAAGATATATGGGGAGGGGGCAGAAAACAGTGGTGAAAGCTGATCAGATCTTGAATCTGCCTCATAAAAAGATAGATGTGATGTTAATACATTTGCAAATTATTAGAGGCTGGCTCTAATCTGCTCAGCTACAGAAGTAGCAAGGCCTCCTTGCCTGAGGTCTCAGCAAGCTTATCAAACACATCTGATAGTGTAAATTTTTTACTGTTGTGAGAATAACTTAACATAATATCTAGCCTCTTAATAAATGGTTAAGTGTACAATACAGTAGATCTGTAGAACTGAATCATCTTGAGTAACTTTTTTTAAAGACATGCTCTGAGGCTGCCTTAAATCAAGCCAGACACTCCTTTGGTTAGGTTTCTCACTTGAAAAAGAAACACTCTGAGTANAGTGGAGAAGGGAATATACCCTGCTTAAAATAATTTGGCCAGTAAATAATGATCAAATAACCTAGTGTATATCAGTAAATATCCTTCTGGAGGGAAACATGTTGATATGTTTGGGGAATAATGAGGACGATTTGGCTGAGAACAGTGGGGCATGGGAGAAGAGGGTGGTACGAGATAGATCAGAAGGGTGGCCAGAGCCAGACTGGGTGGGAGGAAATAAGCAGTGTGGATTTTATTTTTAAGTGTGAGGCCTACACTCTGGAGGCTTTTGAGTAGAGAAGTGACATAATTTGACTTAGTTTTTACAAGCTCTGTCTTGTTGCTTTGTGGAGACTGAGGTGGAGGAGGGCAGGGAATGGAAGTTAACAGTGGGCAGGCTGTTGCACTAGTTGAGGTAAGTGTAGATGACAGGGATGGTAGCAGGAGAGGCAGCAAAAGTGACTGGCTTTAGGAAACGTTTTGATATATGCAAATTGACTAGACTTGCAGATAGATCTATTGTAGGGGAGAGGGAAAGGAATTCAAAGATAACTTTTGGGTTTTTTGACTTAGCAACTGAATCAGATAAAGCAGATGGAAGGAGAAGGCTCTAGAGGGGGTGATTAAGGCTGCTGCTCTGGGCACATGCTTAACAGACACCCAAGGGAGATGATGAGTAGCCTGTTGCATTTATGGGCCTGGAGCTCAGGAGGAGGTCAGGGCTGGATATATGCATTGGGTGGTCATTGGTAGTCATTAGCAGAGAGATGATATTTACATGCAGGAACTAGCTAAGGCTATGGAAGGGTATTGATAGAGGAGAAAATGGAGCCGTGGTCCTGAGTCCTGGGCCCTCTAGCATTTAGAAGTCAGGAGGGGGAAAAGAAACAAGCAAAAGAGACTGAGAAGGGGAGGCGGCTGAAGAAGCAGGAAAATAACATGGAAGAGTGTCAAAAACAAAACCTGTCAATAAGGACGTGATAACTGTGTCAAACACTGCTGGCAGGTTGAGAGAGATGAAGTTTTAGAACTGGCCCCAGGACAGAGCAAGATGGAAGTATTGGTAAACTGACTGAGTGGGTTGAGCAGATAGTAGGAGGCAGGGAAGTTGAAACAAGTATTTCCACTAGTTTTAGCCACAAAGGGAAGAAGAGGCTGTGGTTAAGAACATAAACAATTCATCCACGATAGCAGTAAGGAAGGTGGAATTTAAGGGTATAGATGCAGGTAGAGATCAATTTGATATGAAAAGCAAGAATCCGTTATCTTGGATTAATAATCATCCATTACCATAGTTGTTGCTTGATGAAATGTTAGATGATGGAAGAATAGAAACTGCAGTAGGGCTTGTTACTATTTACTGGGTGTAAATTTATTTTCATGCTTTATGTTCATATACAAGTTGTTTAAACCAGTAATTAAAACCCTTAGAAAAGCTTTTTAGACAATTCTTTGCAGGAAAAAAAAGTAATATAAGAACATTTAAAATGTTTTAAATTGCTGTTTGGGCATCAACCTGAAGCATAGTTTTGCTTTGATTACTATCTCCCATCCTGCATGTCTCTCTAAAAGTATAAACAAAATAGTGGAAAATTTAATGATAATAGGTGATTCTACAAATAGTTATTCTTCTGAACTGTTCCAAAGTAATCATCAATAAATAAACAAAAAACAGCTTGCTCTAGTTAGTTTCTTCAAATTGTAATAGTCAGAATTTTAATGCTGTGTTTGTCTCTTCTTTGCTGAGTAACATTGGACCAGCAATTTAGCTATTCTGTTACTCAAATATGTAAAATTATTGACAAAGGGCCACTATTTTATGGTCTCAGGATCCTCCTAATGAAGCACTATTAATATACATTTTTTCCAATTTTTGTATTGTAGTAAAATACATATAAAGTTTACCGTTTTAACTGGTTTTAAATGAACAGCTCAGGAGTATTAAATATATTCATATTGTGCAATCATCACCACTATCCATGTCCAGAACTCTTTCATAATAATATGGAAGTCTTTATGAATTTGCATACCATCATTGAGCAGGTGTCATGCTAATCATCTCTGTAATGTTCCAGGCTGAGTGTATGTGCCGCTAAAGTGACCACTTATTCACATTTTAAAGAAGACATTTATTTTTTAAAAAATATGTCTATTCATTTTTGAGAGACCAAAAGAGACAGAGCATGAGCAAGGAGGGGCAGAGAGAGAGGGAGACACAGAATCTGAAGCAGGTTCCAGGCTCTGAGCTGTCAGCACAGAGCCCGACTTGGGGCTTGAGCCCACGAATTGTGAGATCATGACCTGAGCCAAAGTCAGATGCTCAGCCAACTGAGCCACCCAGGCACCCACAAGACACTTTTCTATGTAAAGAAGAAAACCTTACAGAAACTGTGATTATTGTTAGTCATAACCATTTGATTATTATTATCAAAATAACAGCTTGGATCAATTCCATCATGCCCCATATCAAGATATTGAGGCATGGAGGGTGACTATGTTCTCCCCTAAAATGCCCTTTGGTTATATACTCAGAGGCAGAATGTGAGATAGATTATTTGAATCAAAATGATTTATTGCTATGTGTTCTTACTATATTCCAGGCATTTTTCTACATATCATACATGCATTATCTAGCTTAATCCAACAAGAATGCAATGAGCTAATTCTCTTATTTTCATTTTAAAGGCAATAAAGCTTAAAATTAGATTTAAAAAGGTATAATTAACTATTCATGGTTTCATAACCAGTGAACTGTGGGTGAAAGAGGTAGTCCTATGTCAGCTTCACAGCCCTTGGCCTTTTTTAAAATTAATTTCTTTATTTTGAGAGAGACAGAGTGAGCACAAGATGTGGTGAGGGAGGGGGAGAGAGAGAGAGAGAGAGAGAGAATCTCAAGTAGGCTTCACACTGTCTGTGCAGAGCCCTACATGGGGTTTGAACTTACTAACCATGAGGTCATGATCTGAACCAAAACCAAGAGTCCTATGCCTAACCAACTGAGCCATGTAGGGCCCCCCAAAGAACCTGCTCTTTTCTTTAACAGCTTTATTGAGGTATGATTCACTTGCCATACAATTCACCCATTTGAAACACACAATAGTTTTTAGTATATTCAGAATTGGGCAGTCATCACCACCATCAATTTCAGAATATTGTCATCATACCAGAAAGAACCCCACACCCATTTCTCACCACTGCTATAAAAGTCTGCTGTCTGTCTGTTGAGGTTTACCCACTATGGACATTTCATATAAATGAAATCATACAATGTTTGATTTTTGTGACTGACTTCCTGCACTTAGCATATGTTTTATGGGTTTATCCACGTCATAGTGTGTATCAGTATGTCATTCCTTTCTATTGCTGACTAATATTTCTGTGTGTGGATTTTATTTATTTATTCATCAGTTGATGGGCATTTGGGTTGTTTCTACTCTCTTGGCTGTTACAAATAATGCATTTGTGAACATTCAGGTAAGCTTTGTGGTAGACATATGTTTTCACTTCTCTTGGATCTATACCACCCAAGTATGGAACTGCTGGGTCACATGGTAATTCTATTTAATCTTCTGAGGAACTCCCAGACTGTTTACTCTTAAGCTCTGTGCTCTAGTCTAGTTTGAAGTGATGGAAGACCATACCTCCCCCAAATTTAGACAATCTCTCTGAACTCATCCTGTTTTCATTAATACATTTTATTTTTGCTTGTGCAAACACTTATATCCCAAATAATAATACTTAATCTTATCAAGGTTTTGAGTTGCACTCATAATTATTTCTTAGCGTTTTACAAGTAAATGTTTTCTCTATAGCTACACTTCAGTGGTTTGGGGGAATGGGGGAAGATTTCCTAGCTGCAATTTCTCTGTATTTATGTTCATAATTTGCTGACTTCTGAAATGATGGTTTTGAAATTAGAACATTTCCTGAATTAAAACTGCTATGCCAGAAGACTCCATTTAGAACTAATTGCAGCTCTTATCTATAATATTCCTATATCTATGTTCTGATTTGCACACCTGTTATGCATTGATATCTTAGTTTGTTTCCAGAATTTTTCCTAATGGAGCTTTATTATCATACACTATCTAATTCAGGAAGCCCTTACATATTTGTATGAGGTTGGTGAGGTTTCTGCTTGTTTTATTGAGACTTCATGTTGTGGGCTTTCCTCACACCACACCCTTTCTGTTGTTCTTTATTAGGAACTGATGGCCGCAGTTAGGTAGAAAGAGCAAGGTTCTGAAAGACAGCTGCACCTCGTTTCATTTTGGCTTCTCCACGTATTGCACATAATGTAATATTATGGTCAACTTATTAAATTGCTAAGATTACAGACAGAATTTTAGATTTACACATGATCAAACAGACATTTGTACAGCTGAGTGGAAATATATGTCCTATTTGTTGAGGGACATGGCAGAAGGGATTGGGAAATGGCTTTAATCCTATCTCAACCAACATACACGGGTCTGTTGAGTTCCATGTCCCTCTAATGTTCCCGTCTTTCTCACACTCCTCCCCTTTCCTTCCCAGAGCTGCTTCCCCCAGCAGGTTTGAGCAGCCACTGACACTACCCTGCAGATGAGGCCAGATCCACAAGGGCATGTGGGCAGGAGGGGAGAAGAGGGAACAACTCTCCCAATCCTGTTCCTTTTAACCTCCTCATTCCACACTGGATTCTGACACTGCTGGTTAGTGTGTCTCCAGAGGTTTATTGTATCAGACATCAGACTGGCTTTTCTCTTCGTTTACAATTTTGTAAATTCTGAGAGAACTGCTTTTTATTTACTTAAGAAAATGTGGTATATACATAGAATGGAAATCTTGCAATATGCTACAACATGGATTGACCTTGAGGACATTACACTCAGTGAAATAAGCCAATCACAGAAAGATAAATACTGCATGATTCCACTTATGTGAGGTGACCAAAAGTCAAATTTATGGAATCAAAGAGTGGAATGGTGGCTGCCAGGGGCCGGAGGGAGGAGGAAATAGGGAGTTACTAATCAATGGGTATACAGTTTTAGTTAAGGTGTAAACGTTCTAGAGCTCTGTTGTACAACATTGCACCTGCAGTCAACAATATTGTATTATACACGAGGCTAGATCTCATGTTAAGTGTTCTTTCCACAATAAAATTAAAGAGAAATTTATTTTCCAGTGAGGAAGGCTAGGTTACACTTGGGTTAAATTCAGAGTTACAAATCGCATCTGGTCTCTCTTATGTGGCAGTTTTTCATAGTCAGAACTGAACTTTGTGGAGCCAAAGAACTGAATTTCTGTGGCTTGATGTGTTTCCTTAGATTATGTTACCTTGAAGAAAGATTGCTGACTAGGTACTATAAACAGTATATGCCTGAAAGTCAAATTATTGCTTAAATAAATAAACATTTGAATTCTTAAAGATGTATATTTCCCATGTTGTCATGTAGGACATGAAATATTACTTTGAAGTTTGATTCTCCCTTTTTCTAAAAAAATAAATTTGAATTATTCTCTAAAGTTTTTAGCAAGTATAATTCTCTATAAAGAAGACAATACTTCTTTAACATGAGCTATTCTCACTGTTTTTGGCTTCCAATTTTGTTGCCTCAATTTTAATTGTGATTTGTGTTTTCTGAGCCAGAATTGTTTCAAATGAACACAAAAGTTTCTATTGTTTGGTGTCCTACAAAATGAGCATGCCTAGCTGCAAAAGCCTTAGCCGGGTCAGTTTTTGTTACTATCCCTCATCGAGACCCTTCTTTCTTGTTTTACATGAGTGAGCCATGAAGAAGCAACTAATATTTGACCAACTTATTTAAAATCAAAAGTGAGTCTTCACTCAGTCACTGTGTGTCTCGTAGAAGAAGATCAGACATGTTTTTAAATTCTGAATGCTACAACTAAATTTAGCTGAAGTGCATTGCTTTCTGAATGCTTCCAAAAATGAAACACTGTGCTTTTGATTGCTGCTTTTGGAGTCTCATTAAGACTCTAAAGGTCAGAGGAACAAGGACTGGAGGAAAATACATTCATTTACAATACAAACAGCACAATCAAAACGTAGAAATCAGGCACATACATCATGTGTTTCTACCAGGATATTCGTACGAAGCCAAATCCCCCCTTTTCCCCCCAAGTTCCCTTTTTTTGGGTAGCCGATGTGTTTAAATGGTGTCATGTATTCTACCAAATGTCTACAGTGTTGTTACTAGTGGAGAAATATTTTAGACTGTCAACTGTTTGTTCCATAAACTAATTTTTGAACAGAGGGTGATGTCAGAGTCAGATATTTTTTGCCATAAAATGAAATCTCTATCTCCATAGAAGGTAACTTTCTTAAGAGATAGGCATTCTTCCCAAGCCCTCTGCTTTACACACACTTTAAAAATTTCATGAGGTGAAGACGGAACAGAGTGATTTTGGCCCCTGGAAAGTTGCCACTAAAGGATAACATCAGATTTTGACAAAGAATACACCGGAGAACAAACAAACATAAGACTAAATTTTCTGAAGAAGAGTCTGGCTAGCTTGAAATTGAGTTTCCTCAGGCACATTCCTGTAATTTATTACTGCTAGTAATAGGGAGATTATTGTCATATGTGTACGATGGTATACTATAGAGGACTCAGTGGGGGCTTGCCTTTAATTTGAATTTAGCCTTTAATATTTCCCTTCCCTACCATATTAAGAAAATAACATAACTTTAAACACTTCACTACTTGTTTTTTCATATTCTATATTTAGCTTTTATTGTTTTTGGCTCAAAATTATAATAATCACATGACTTAACCTTTTTGAATCTATACTGGTTGCTATAGTATTTAACAATTCCATGTGTATTAAGACCTACCATATTCCAGACACTAGTCTAGGTGCTATGAATTCAGCAATGAATTATGTAAATAAAAATCTGTCTGTATACTAGGCTTTTCATTCTGGTATATACATCTGTACCTAACATTGTCTTTTCCTTCCCCAACCTCCAGAAAAAAATTACAAATTATTTTTTTGTCAATCATCATTTTATTTATTTTTAAAAATCTTATCATTTTTAATACTTATATTTTTAAATCTTATTTTAAGATAAAATCATCTTCTTATCGTCTTATCTTTTTGAAGTAATTGCTATGAATCATTTTCAAACTAAGGAGACAGTGTTCATGGTATTCCTTAGAGGAGAGAACTAAATCAATGCTGTGTAATGTTTTTATCACTGAAGATGATCAGATTTTCTTAAAGTGCATCTTGTGGACCACCTATGTCAGAGTCTCTCAAGGTGGTAGTTACTATCCTTGAGATCTGTTTCATAGCTCCTGATTCAGAATTATCAGGATGATGGCCAGGAATGTGTAATTTTTACCAGCAATCTAGGTAACCCTTACACATGCTGAAGTCTAAGAATTATTGGCTAATTTGGACAAAATAAATTTAAGTGAATTTAAGTTAGAAAATGATCATAAGCAATTCGACTAAAAGCTTAGATGTAGAGTTTAGAATGAATGGAAACAATAAACATTATTATTATTATTTTAGGACAAAATGGAAAAGGATATTTGTCAATATTGATGGAAAGAAACAAAGAGAAAAAGTGGATCATGGGATTACACATAAATATATATATGAAGGTGTTATTTAAAGCTATGTCTGCAGTTCAACATATAGAGATAAAAAAAAAAAAGGAAAAAAACCCAGCTGAAGCACAAAAAGGGTAACTTTCCCAAGGAAATGCAGGTAGTAAAACAGAAGCAGAGTTACAAACCCTGGAAGCCTAACTCCGTAATGTATGCTCTTACCCACTACTGTCACTAAGGAGAGTGAAGAATCATTTCAGACCCCACACATACTGATCTATGAGGGAAGTGTATAGCAATGAATGAGATCTGGCCCAATTTAAGATGCAAGGTGCTTATGACATAATGCTTCACTGATTTAAATTAATTGGAGAATAGGAGAACTGAATAAATACAGATCTGAGGTGAGTATTCACTTCTACAATTCAGGGCTGTATTAGAAATGGTCTTAGACAGCGGTTAATACTCTAAAACTCTGCTTAAGCTAAAGTAGCTCTATACTCTGTCTTACTCCTGCATACAAATTGCTTAAGACCCACATGTAAAACAATCCAACATTCAAGTTAAATTCTGAGATGCCCTCTTTATATATTTTGACAAATATCTATTAAGCTAGTTCTAAAGAACTGAAGGCAAATAATGTCACATACTAAGGCCTTCCTATAATGTTCTCAGGGATCATGCCAGAGAAGACAAAAGTTACAATGAAAGAAAATCCCTTCAGAGCATCTAGATTGCACAAGACCCTATAAATAGCATATTCCTTATTGGCATGTCAGTATGGATTATGCTCGCCCTGTTTTTATTTGGAATGTTCCAAGGCACCCTCCTCCCACCATTTTGATAGCCTATCCAATAGATTGTTTAATACTACAATGCTACCAACAAATTAAAGATTTTCCTTATTACCTACTCTGGGTAACCTCTTGGTTCTCTCTCCTCTTGAACCATAAAAGTATTCTCAATACATAAAATGGTGTGAAAGGGCAAAAAATTTATTTTCTGAGCGTCTGGAACCAGTATTTCTTCCATGGAGAACACTGTCTTGTTAAGGAAATGCTTCAGTGCTTGGGAGAGAAAATGTAAGACTATAGGAATAAATATCAGTGAGGGACAAAGTAAACACAAAAATTAAACAGAATTGGAGGTGTTGGCTAGGGAGCCTGAAGACAGGGGCAAAGAGACTCACAATATTGTGTGTGTGTGTGTGTGTGTGCTCGCACACTAAAGTGAAAAGTGTGGTGACTTGATTGTGAATGAAAATGTCCTAGATTTATGATATTTAGGTTTTTCTGTTGTGAACTTTTTTTTTTTTTTTGAGAGAGAGACAGAGCAAGCAGGGGTAAGGGACGGAGGGAGAGAAAGAGAGTCTTAAACAGGCTCCACACTCAGTGAGTAGCCCAACATGGTGCTTAATTCCATGACGCTGGGATCATGACCTGAGCCAAAATCAAGAGCCAGATGCTTACTGACTGAGCCACCCAGGATCCCCCTTTTTCTCCCTCTTGTGGACTTTTAAGGTTCCAGGCTCTTAACTCTTATAGGAACTTTTAGAAAATAACTTTGCCCTAACTTTTTCTAGAAAATCTGGACTATTTAATATTTCTATGGAATAAAATGGTCATTCTTTTAAAATAATGTCTATAAACTAGTTTTCGATGTGAAAATGTATGATAGTTTAATTTCTTAGAGTTAATTTCTCAGCAAGTATTTCAGATCACTTATGTATTCTAAAGCTTATGATTACTTTAACTTTGTGAGTTAATCTGTGGCTAAGCTCATTAAATTTTTAATGCTGGAAGTATATTTATTTTCCCAAAAGGATTCTAAATATTTAGAGTAATTATACTTGGCATCTAGAATTTTGTTGGAGGATGCATTAAAAAATACTACTTGGCACCACTTATGGATGAAGAAATCAAAGCATAAATAAGTGGGTATGGCGCAGAATGGCATTTTATCCTTGGAATTCTGCTCATAACTCTAACAGTAATTTCTGTGCCCTGAGAAATTCCCTTTAAATCTTTTTCTTCTGCACGGGAGCAATTTCATTGATTTTACTAATATAGTTCCACAGTTTATAACAAAGACTTGAAATAAATTATATGCAAATAAGCCAGTGGGAATATATTTATGTTATGCTTTTACAACCAACCATCTTGTGTGGCAGGCAATATTATTTCCACTTTATACATGAGTATTAGGCAGCTGTTAAGATGGACTCCAATGGGGCACCTAGGTGGCTTAGTTGATTGAGTGACTTCTGCTCATGTCATGATCTTGCAGTTGTGAGTTTGAGCCCTGCATCAGGCTGTCTGCTGTCAATTCAGAGCCTGCTTCAGATCTTCTGTCTCCTTCTCTCTCTGCTTCTCCCCTGCTTGTGCTCTCTCTGTCTCTCTCTCTCTCATAAATAAATAAACATTAAAAAAAAAAAAGATGGACTTCAATGATCCACACTTGCCTCTTGATGTACCTGAGTGTAAGCAGGACATAGAGGTTTATTCCTAAAGAGCATAATATGGCAAAGTGGTTAAGATGCCATTTTCAAGATATGCTTACAAAGAGATCGTGGCTGCCATTCTCCATGTCCTTCCTTCTCTCTAACTGACTTGCTCTGAAGGAAGTCAGCTACCATGTTTTGAGCTGCCCTATGGGTAGCTTCATATGACAAGGAACTAATATCTCCCGTCAAGAGTCAATGAGGACCTGAGGCTGTCAACAGCCAAGTAGGTGGTTTGAAAGTATATTCAATGGAGGCTTGAAATGACTACATCCTGGCCTATAATTTGTGAGAAACTCTGAGCTGGAGGCACCTAGCTAAACTGTCCTTAGACTCTTGACTCACAGAAAAGGGATAATAAATATTCATTTTTTAAAGCTGATACATTTTGGGGTAATTTGTTGTCATGGTCCACTTGGGCTGCTGTAGCATACTACCATGAGCTAGTATCTTATAAATAATAAAATTAATTTTTCACAGTTCTGGAGGGGAGTTAAGAATTAAGAGCCAAACTTTTCTTCAGATTAATTTACAATTTTCATTTGCTTTTACTGTATGCAAACTTTACTGAAGTTAGGTTTTGTTCTCCTTTCATTATCCTTTTGATTAGCTTTTTAGGGGAAATATGAGAGAACTCTCTTAGCATTTCACATTTTACAATTGTTCTTTTTCTAAGATGGATAGGTACACATGTGTGCACATACACATACAGCTGATATATGGCACAATTTATATTTAACTTTGTTGGGTATAACTACAACATTCGTAAATAACATGCAGAGCTCTTGTAAGCTTGGATGGTGATTGAGATCCCTAGGTGGAGGAACATTTGGACTTTTATTTTGAAATCTCCTATTCCTGCCTTATCAGCATTAAACTCCCTCCCACCTTCTTCCCAAAGGTAAATTGGAGTCTTTCACTCCTTACATCTGTGTCACTGGGGGTGGTGGGAGGGGTGGGGAGGTTGTCTAGAGTTGAACACACTCCAGGAGACCTCTTTGTATACTTAATTTGTTCATAAGTTTTATTTTAGGGAAAAAAGTAAAAACTCATCTGGTAATTCTGAGTCTTGTCTATCTTAAAAGAACAAATTATATGGTAAAATTTCAATGAGCAACAATAAAACATATCTCCCTTTTGATAAGTGTAATTGTCTTTTTCAGATTTCAGAAATTATGTTTAACATCTATTCAATATAAATGGTATGAAACATTTGTTCTACAGAGTGTGACTCAAATTTCAAGTAATACATCAGAAAGGCCCACAGATCAACTTCCTCAATAATAAATTCATGTAAACTGTGGATTTAAAAAATAAATATATTCTTGGGGAATAAAATAAATGCTGTTTGAGAAGTTGCTGATTAGTTATAGAAGACATCGATTATGTTAAATGCAGTTTATGCAGTATTTTCCTAGCATATCCTAGCTAGGATATCTCACCCTACTGACCACTCCTTTATCATCGCCTACATTTAATCCACCCCAAATGAATATTGGTCCTGCAAGATTGGATCTAGCTACAGAATAAGCATTGCATGCAGGAAATGTATGTTGTTTTTCTTCCCTCAGATTTGAGAAACTTTATATCATGAGAACTAGAATAAATCCCAAATGTTCTTAATTGTAATACATTCCTGCTTCAGAGTGGAAGCATCAGAATTTATAAACTTCTAGGGAATAAAAAAGGGCCAAATACTTACTTGGTTGTATGTTAATAAACAGACATATATTATTTGTGCCTTTTCTCATTATACAAAAGCAAAGGAATTGTTTCATTACTTTAGCATAGTTAATTTATTATTTTCAAGCTGGTGCCTAAATTTCTGGAACATGAAATTAATGGGCTCTTGGAAACCCTCTCTGAACTGCCCAAAGTCAATAGTGGTTCTTCCCATCTGTCATCTAAATTTGTAGTATGTCTCCTAGGTGCATTAAAACAAAGACATACAGTCAACTTTTTTCCATTCCCATTGGCACAAACAAAAAAAATAAAAGAGTAGTCATAAATAGATGCTTTACATGAAAACTCTAAACCTGGAAGCCCTGACTTAAAATAAACTTGGATGACACTCAGCTTTGCCAACCAACTCTTTCAGACTGCAAATGACACATTTATTATAGAGCTACTTAAATAATAATGGAAGAAGGTTTAATGACTTGTTTTCTAAACTAGCAACCAATGTCATCTCCATGGGTTTGATGACTGCTTATAAAATGATCTGTCTGCATCTGTTTTCTGTTGAAATAATTAAAATTGGAAGTGATAAGAATATATTAATATTTAACAATATACCTGTTTTGGTTATATTCTGAGAGAAGAGTATGTTTTAACCCAGAATTATGACATTCGAATTCACTGAAATGAAGTAATTTTGGCTCCCACAGATCTTTCTCTGATGAGAGAATACTGAAAAGTTGGGTAATTTCAGCATTTCTTGTTGTCTTATGTTGGAATTGAACTCAGTTTAGTCTGGGCAAATAGTGGTTGAAAGGAAACCACTTTTTGGAGGAAAAAAAAAAAAAAAACCAACCCAGTACCACATAAAGCAAGACCAAAGAATGAAGCAAGGCCAAGAATGGGGAAAAAAGAAACAATGAAGTCAGAAGGCTGGAGAAAAAGAGAGAAGAAAAAAGAGAAAGTTGGAGTGTGACTTAAGCAATTGGGCCAATACCGTCGTTTACAAGTGAGGTCAGTCATATCTTCAGAGAGTACCACACCAGTATTATTTTTGAAGTGTTAGGGGCACATCAAAATGAGATTGGGGTTGGGGCGCCTGGGGCGCCGACTTTGGCTCAGGTCATGATCTCACTCATGCGTTTGAGCCCTGCATTAGGCTCTGTGCTGGCAGCTCAGAGCCTGGAGCCTGCTTTTTTGGATTCTGTGTCTCTCCCTTTCCCCCACTCATGCTGTCTCTCTCTCTCTCTCTCTCTCTCTCTCCTCTGTCTCTCTCTCTCTCTCTCAAAATAAATAAACATTAAAAAAATGAGATTGGGGTTGTAAAATCATACAGATTTTTACAATCACAGGGATTGTAAAAGCAAGATACAAATGTTCACTGTCCCCACTCCTTATCCATCATTGTTCAAATTCCTTCAGTATTTATTTTTTTCTTGGTACAGGATAGCTGAAAGTTGAGGGACCATATACCCAGGTTTCTATGGCTGTCCTAGTCAATGCCTATATCGACTATGAGTAACAACCTCTTTTCACTCTCCTGAATGTCCCAGTCTGGGTGATAAAGCTTATGGTCACTCTAGATAAGACATGTCATGAGAAGATAGGAGCACTTTAGTACTCACTTTAGTACTCACTGTGTTATTAGATTATTACCTATTTTTTCAATCTAGAAAGCCTGTGGAAATCTATATAGAAAAGTAAGGTTTGTTTGATTATTCCTTCTGTGGAGATGGCAAAGTGTATGCAAAGGAATGAGATGTATTCTTGGAGAATTAAAAAAACAACTTTGTTGGAGAAATTTGCTTCTTATGTATTCAGGATATCAAAGATCCACAGAGTATTGAGAAAATGGATATAAAGATAAATTACTTATCTCCATTTCATTAAAGCTTTCTTCTTCTGAAGTTTTATCTTATTTTATTTCGAACCCATTCCTTTTTTTTTTTTCTCTCCACTCTCTGTGCTGGTTTCCATGCATTAGGTAAAACAGCCACCTCAGTTGAAGGAGTGGCCTCCAGTGGGAGATGAACCTTACCGTTAAACTCTGGTCTACCTCTCGGCTGTCCCTTAAATCTTTGTGATCATCCCAGCAGCCAATTTTATCTTTAATTGCTCCCAGGGGCTGAGGGTGTGCTAACACCTGTCAGTGACCTGAAGGGGATAATCTCTGTCAGCACCCGGATTCAGGCTGATTGGAAGCCAGAGCCTGAGGCAGCAGCTTTTAAGGTATGCAAATCTAGGCACCTTGGTGGCTCTGTTAGTTAAGCCTCAGCTCAGGTCATGATCTCCAGGTTTGTGGGATCCCCCTCCCCTGCCTGGACCCTGCTTCAGATTCTGTTTCCCTCTCTCTGCCCCACCCCCTCCTCTCAAAAATAAACATTAAAATTTTTTTAAATATTAAAAAAAATAAAGTATGCATATATAGACAGTGGGGCAACAAGCAAGTCCTGCCGGCCACCACCAGTGCTAGGTACTCTATAGGGGTACCCTGGGCTGAAGGTGCAAAAACCATGGCTCCATGCATAAAAACTGGGCACAGGAGGCATGTAAAAGCTTCCATCCTAAGACGAAGACTGGGCGCTCTGGAGCTGGCAGAAGGGAGCTGGAGCGAGGCAGAGGGAGAGTGTATAGATGGTGCCCACCAGGAAAAAGAAAAAGAAAAGAAAAAGGATGTGGCTGGATGGCAAGTGAGAGGCAAAGAGAAAGGTAAAGATGGTACCTACCAGCTAGCTGTCCTCTCACGGTGCACTAAATTAGATGCCTGTGCTTCAGGCCCAAACTTTAAACTTAACAAGCCTCTCAGCTGGCCACCTCTAGGCCAATCCCTGGAGCAGGTGCGTTCTAGTGCCTAAGCTATTTCTCAGGTCCTTAGAGCCCTGTGGGTTTCAAAGCTGGATGTTTGGGGGCCTCCTCTCTCAAGTGCAAGTCTTAAAAGTTTGGAAGTGCCTGATGTGGGTTCAAACCCTTCAGTCCTCAGGGAGAAGCTCCAGGATTGGGATTCGAGTTCCCTCCTGACTGTGAGTCCCTGTGGCGCTGTGGGTGGGTTTATGGTGAGACTGTGTCCCAGCCTCTCCTACCTGATTCTCTGTGAGCCTTCTGTAGTTGGAGGCCTACCAGGTGCTCAGATAACAGTTTTTAGATTGTTGTTGGTGGTGGTGTGTGTGTATTTTTTTCCAGAGGAAGTTGTTCCATATATAGGTACAGATAGTGTGGGAGGAGATGAGCCCAGGCTCCTCCTATGTCACCATCTTGAACCAGAACTCATTGATATAAAGAAACACTGACATGCCTGGTAATTTTAAAAGGTTTAATGGAACTCAGGGTCAGATGAAATGTAGCACAGGCCATAAATGAATCCTTAATGGAGGGAATGTGAAATGGTTAAGTTAATATTACAATGTGGCTCTTTATTATGTGTATGATGTTTTTTATTCAAGGGCTATTAATGCCAAAACAGAGTTTTATCACTTAGATCTTGAAAAGGAGAATTCGTTAGGCTTAAAAGTAGATAGGAAAATAAATCATTCATGTGGATTTGAATTTGAAAGTTGAAATTAATTTATCACTTCTTGTTTCGGTATTCAGTGCGAAGTCCATATTCTACGTGATTCTGAGACCTTTCTCAGAAAGTCACTTAACTGTTCAGCTGGCATGGAACTTCTGTATGGGCACCCTAACAACAGAGGCATAGGGAATCACTTGATTGCTTGGGTGTTTGGTAATGAAGTTAAAGTGGTTCACTGTGATTGTTTCTGTTAGAAGATGAAAGCTGATTAGTAAGTGGAACTAATTTGGGAGGAATTAAAATTTTGTGCAAGTTAAGTGTTAAATAGAACATTTGAGTTCTAAATTTATGTTTTAATTAAAAATACGTGAGATTTCTTGTCCCTGTTCTCTCCTAGTTTAATTTTGCTTCAATATCTAGACAGAGTGGTTCATACATACTCACTTCCCATTTTCTATTTAACCCACTGCAATCTGGCCTTGCGCTGGATACTCTACAGATACCTGAAGCTTCTTGCAAGTCATATTTTCAATGGTATATTGGACTTCTCTTTTGTATTTAACTCTAAGATCGTTTTCTCCTTGATATTCTTTACTTCCTATGTGTCCTGATACCACTTGCTCCTAGTTCTCTAAGGATTAGCTCTTGTTTGCTTCAAGGGTTCCTCCTTTTCTGGCATTCCCTACAACTTGGTTCCTGTCAGTCTTTACATGCTTGTGCTCTTTTCTTAAACTCATGTATTCTCATGGGTCAAATTTCCAAATCTAGAGCTGTAGAATTGACATCTCTTTGAGGCTCAGCTTAATTTCCCCAGCTGCCTTCAAGAGATCCGTACAAATGTCCACAGGCATCGACACTCTGCATGCCTCACACTAATTTCATCATATTATTTCTCAGACTTTGCTCTTCCCATATCCTCTAACTCAGTTCAAAAGGGAAAACAAACTCAGAATTAGAAGCAGTGGAAACTTAAAAGAACGTAAGTGAGCTTATTGGTCTCTACTTAATGTTACATTTTTTAAGAGCCAAAACTATGAAATAGGTAATCAAATGCCATGATAAAAATGAAAATCATAAAGGCTAGCTGTTTTTAATGCTTTAGGTTATATGGTTTGAAAATTAACTAAGAAAGTCATAAATATTAGGTTCTTGAATCTCTTGAGCATGTAGGAAACTAAGGCCACAAAAACCAAATGACTTATCCTGATAACATAGATAATAACTTGGATATTCTAAATTCAGGTTCATCTCATTTCTCACTGCATTATTGGGCCAGGTGGCATATAATAAAATGATTCTAAGGAACAGTGTCTTTCAAATTTGGGGCCTTAGGACACCTTTACACTCTTGAAAATTATTGAAGACCTCAGTGAACTTTTGCTCATATGGGTTTTATTTCTTGATATTTACTATAGAAAATATTAAAACTAAGACATTTAAAAATTTTTATATTTAATTAAAATTAACAAACCTATCGTATAGGTTAACACAACATACTGTTATGGAAAAATCTATTTTTGAAAAAAATTAGTGAGAAGAGTGACATTGTGTAGATATCTTAATGCCTGATTTAATAACAAGACAACTGGATTCTCATATCTCCTTCTGCATTCAAACTGTTGCACTATCCTAAGTCATGTATCCTCTGCAAAGTTCAACTGTACCCTCATGAGAGAAGAGAAGACAACTAATGTTTTAATATCAAAAGGAAGATTGCTTTGATCTCTTTAACTCCCTGAAAGTACCTGTGGGATTCCCAGAGTTCCAAGACTACCTTTTGAAATCTGCATGAAAACTAGGAAGTCCTATTTTTTTTTTTTTCAAAGAACCACAGGAATGTTTAGTGAGCATTTTGGATGATTTAACTATTTAGGACCTCGTTTTCTATATAAATAATATCAGGATAATAATTCTCACAGCATAGATTTGTGGTTAAAAACATGGACTCTAATACCAGAAGGCTTTGCCACTTACTCACAGGTGACACTGTGGAAGTCACTTAATCTTTCTCTGCTTCATTGGAAAAATAGAGATAATAACAGACTATATATAATTGCTAACTGGATCAAATAAATTAGTATTTGTAGAGTTCTTATATAACCACAAAGTAACAGCTGTATTTATTAAATAAAACAAATATTATATTTGAAACAAATATTTACATAAACATTTTATTGTCTTGAGGATTAAAAATAATAGTTTACAAAGGAACACAGAGAGTACCTGGAATATAGCATATGCTTGAACAGAGTCTTAGGAACAATGATTTGTAAAATAAGTTTCCAGATATCATTAAAGGCTCACAGTCTAATGAAAGGAAATAACAGAATTGGAAGATTCCAATAACATTCCACGTATATTCCAATAATATTCAATATAGTGACATGAGACTACTGATGCATTGCAAAGCTATATTTCTGAGGCTCAACACTTTATTCATCCCAAATTTGCAACTCAGGGTAATGAAAGATAGTGCTAATATCAATATGTGCTCCATCTTACAATGCAAGTATGAGCAAGTAACATGATTCTGGTTCTCGTTCTTTCCCTCTCATTTGTTAATTTTAGCTTTTGGGCCAAGGCACCTCAGTGTCACAAACAAGAGAGCATTTCTTGACAAACAGTGAATATCTAAATGTTTTGAGAAGCTCATTTTTTATTCAATTTATATTATTTCATCCAGTTTAAATACAGAATATATTTTACTTGATATAAGTTACTGGCACCAACCTTGAAGCAACTTCTATTGACTCCCAATCTTTACATGAGTTCTAACTCCTGCCTCATATTTTTGTTACATTTTGGCTTTTATCCTATGTGGGTGTTGGAGAAGTCAATATATTCTTTTGTGTCTGTTCCACTGCCAATCCACCAATCCACGGCTCTCTCCTCTTCTCCTAGTAGTGCTGTTTTCATACCGTTGCCTTTCCTATCAAAGCTCTGCTTAAAGAGTCATTCTTCCTGGGGAACCTGAGTGGCTCAGTTGGTTAAATATCTGACTCTTGGGTTTGGGTCAGGACATGATCTCAGGACTCCTGAGTTTGATCCCCACATTAGGCTCTGTGCTGGCAGCCAGAGCCTGCTTGAGATTCTCTAACTTTCTCTCTGCCTGTTCCCTGCTTGTGCTCTCTGTCACTCGCTCTCAAAAATAAACACTAAAGAGTCATTCTTCCCACCCAAAGGGAAATATTTCTTGTGAAAATGTGACACCCCAATTCAGTTAACCCTAGAGGATTGGTCTCTCTGAAGGCACTTATTAACCCCAACTTATAACCTTCTTTTTCATGATTACAATGTCTCAGATGAGACCTGCCCATAATGGGTGTTTAGTAAACTTTTATACTCATTTAAAATATTCTAGGGATTATTCCCTATTAAAGATAAACAGGAGGGAGATAATTAATTTTTAAGTTCATTTGTTTATTTTGAGGAGAGAGAGCAAGTGGGGGAGGGACAGAGGGAGAGAGAGAATGTCAAGCAGGTTCTATGCTGTTGTGCAGACGTCAATGTAGGACTCAAACTCAAACCATGAGATCATGACCTGAGCTGAGATCAAGAGTAGGAAGCTTAACCAACTGAGCCACTCAAGCATCCCTGAGGAAGAAAATTCTCTGTCACTTTTTAGTATTCGTCTGGGATGGGGTATTTGCCCATTGATTCATCCCTGACCCTATGGGAGTATCCTATTATTCCAGGAAACTTTTTTGCAAGTCAAAATTTGGAGGCAGAGATTAGACAGAGTCAAGAACTTCTTCCATGCTGGCTCCTGAAAAAATCTGTGTATGACATTTTAATATGTTTACTTTATAAACAAGGAACTTCTCAAAGTGATTAAGTGATTCTCCTAAAGTGAGTTAGATGACCCAAGACCCACCTCAGATCTGAATCCATGTCCTATCTACATTTTCCCCAAATTGCATAATTTTATTGCAATAATGAGTTTTTGGAGTTAGCACCTAAGTCTTAAAAGAGTTGCTTCCAAATTTAAACATTTCTGGGCTTTTAATTTAATATTCTGTAATTGGAGTTAGTTCAATATAAGCAAATCTGTAAGCTGGAAACCTTATTTTAAATCTATTAAAATGAAAAATGAAATAAAATCAGCCCAATTAATTTACTTGACGGGTTCTAGCTAAGGAAGCATAAGCCCATATAATAAATCTCTCCAAGAGTTTGAGAATTTAGTTCAACATGAATGGCTAAATTATTATATTATTTTTCCGATTTCTTTGATTTTTTTGAGTATTATATTAAACCATAAATAAATTACAGTTAAATCTGGGGAAGCAATTAGAAAAATGTATAAATTAATAGAAGCTTTTATGATGAATGAATGAGAAAATGAGTTAAACTCGATGACAGTAGAAAGGAGTGATACCAAACATTTATGAATAAATAAAGGCAGATCCTAGGAAGACGATGAATCAATTTTATGATTATTCATCTTAAAATAAGGGATTAATCAACTTAAAATTCTAGACAGAAAAATAATTTCTTCAAGTTTTGTTATGAAAATCTGATCATTTTAAAAAGGGTTGAGTAACAGTATAAGCTCTTAGAGAAGAGAAGGGAATCCTATAATGTGAAATCCTTGAAGTCAGATTAATAGATAGATTAATATTTATGACCTCAATCCTATAATGCAGGAGGTTGCTTAACTGACTTCCTGGGGAATGTTACTGATTTAAATTATGTTCATCTGCTTGGAGATAATACTTTGGGGGAGTCTGGGTTCTGGAAATATATTAATTCTTGCTTATCATGAAGTCAGTCAGTCAATAGATGGAAAATTTCTGATTCTGATTCTTTTAAATTCTTGAACTATATTTACTAAAATTTAACTTCCACCTTGATTTAAGTTGTAGAGACTTCTGCAATATTGTCCTAAGCTTTCTTTGTCACTGTTTTATTAGTAATACTAAAGAATGGTTTTCATATTTGCTAATTTTTTGGCCACAGATTCGTATTTCTTATGTGAGATACATATTTAAGAAGCATCAAAATGTGGTTTGCAAATATAGCCATATGCCTTTGTTCATGCAAAAGACAAATTTCTGAAAGAATGTTCACAAACTCAGTTTCTGGCTTAAAATGGGTTCTTAGTATTCTCTCAGATTTCCACCAAGTTACCTATGAAATCAAAGATAAAGCTAAAAGACCTGAGTTCTGTATATCAGACTTTTGGAACCATGTAATTAAAAAACCAACCAACCAACCAACCAAACAACAGTTTCAAACTTACAAGAATGTTGTAAAGGTATTATAAAGAACACTCACATAGCTTTCTTCCAGAGACTCACTTCATATCCACTATAGCAAAAAACATCCAACCTAGGTATTAAATGTTCTACCTGGTTATGTCTTTTTAGTATCTCTTTTTGAAGACTAATTGTTCCTCACTCTTTCCCTTGTTTTCATGGCTTTGACATATTTTTTAAGCTCATAGGTCAGATGCTTTGTTTGTTATCCCTCAGTTTGGGTTTGTCTAATGTTTCCTTATGATTAGACATAGATTATGTAGTTTGGGCTGGAATGTCACAGAAATGTTGCTGTGTTCTTTCCATTGCTTCTTTAGTGGTAGCACATGATGATGATGGGCATGACTGGTGGTTGTGGTTTTGATCACTTGATTAAGGAAGTTTATCTGTCAGATTTTTTTTCATTATAAAACTACTTTCCATTTTCCCTCTTTAATTAAAGCTTTTTTGAGGGATAGATATTTTCAGACTATTCAAAAGTTGTATTTCTCCTCCTACTTTCACCTGAGTTTTAGCATCCATTGATATTTTATGCATGAATTAATTATTACTGTGATGATGCTAAATACTAATTTTCTGGTTCCCATTATTTCTACATTATTAGTTGGCATTCTACTGTAAGGAAACTTTGAAGATTTTCTTTCCATTTATTTGCTCATTTATTGGTTTATGTCAGTGAAGAGTTACAGATTTCTATTTTCCTTAAGGTACTATGTTTTACATAATTATACAATAAAATCAAAATTTAAAATAACTAAAGATGTAAAGTAAGATAAAACACAAGGACCTAGATTTTTACCGAGTGGTAAAATAGCGTCAGAGAACAGGTTACCACTCTGTTCTCTCCATGTTCTAGAATCAATTATTAGTTTATATTCTGAGTGAGCTCTTAGCTTTCCAGGGCTGTGTTATTAAATCTAGATTTATCCTCATTTTTCTGCTTCTCCTTCACCAGTCAGCCTCTGGTACTGTTTTCCTCTAGATAGTAAGCTTTTTCAGCACATGGTCAAATATTTGACCTTAATACATGCTTTAAAACTACAGTTGATGACTTAGTTCCTCACTGAGGTAATACATTTTAAATAGGGTTTAATGGAGGAAAGCCCATTGTATTGAAAGAGATAATGGGGATAACCATTTACTAGTAGGCCCAATTTTTTGGGTGGAAAAGCCACAGAAGCTTTACTACTTACCTGGTGTCTGTAGATCCAGCCATTAGTTAAAACATTGTCCATGGCATGGAATTTTGAAAAACCCTTGGGAACAGTGACTCAGAATATGGGTAACTATTTTTATTGGCGATTAAGTTGCTATATATTTATTTTATCTTAATCATTCAATTTAAAGACAAAGATTATTGCTCAGTGCAATCAATGTCTTTTCAAAACATAAAGCCACTTTTAGAATAAATTCAGCATTCTTGGGGTGCCTGGGTGGCTTAGTCGGTTAAGCGTCTGACTTTCGCTTACGTCATGATCTCGCGGTTCGTGGGTTCGAGCCCCGCATTGGGCTCTGTGCTGACAGCTCAGAGCCTGGAGCCTGTTTCAGAGTCTGTGACTCCCTCTCTCTCTGGCCCTCCCCTGCTCACGCTGTCTCTCTCTCTCTCTCCTAGAAAAAAAATAAATAAATTCAGCATTCTTGTTTAAAGGAGTTAAAAGGGAGATTGTCTCTAAGTGGATTACATACAGAACCCTCCAATCCAGGGTTTATGCAGAACTGAGAAGAAATATTGAATGTTTGCCAGAATAGAGAATTAAAATTCCTTATAAAAACAATGTAATGCATCAAAATTATACTTCTTCTTAGGCCATACAAGTTTGATGTTGAATTATTCAATTACAAGAAATGCTAATTTATCAAAAGTTTAGAAAATTGTCCATATCACTCTTACTTAGTTTGAAATTCATCTACTCATAGTGGAAATCTAGTGTTCTTGGACATCAAAAAACCTTGGAGGGGGGATAGTGACAATGAGATGACATGACTTTTAATATGCTCCCTAAACCATTTTAAATACTAGTCTCTAGTACTGAAAGAGTTCTAAAGTTTTTTCATAGAATGTCTAAGGCTACACAACCTAAATGATGAAGATAGACTATCATAACCAAATGGCAAAACAATATTAATGTTTAATACAATAAAAATATAAGGTAATTTTTCTACCTTTCAAAATATTTTTGTATAGATATGGTTGTTGAAAATATATGAGCTGGATGGGTTAGAGGTTAATCAATCCTGGATTCCTAGTGGATTTCTTGTCTCATCCTGTTGGATGAAGAGCTCTGCAAGATGCAGATTCTTTAATAGGGACAACCCTTCCTGCATGTCTCCTGAAGCCGCACTTCTGGAGACATGCAGGTTTCTCCATGATTACCATGAAATATGATGTCAGAATCATCACTCTGAATCTTTCAAAAATATCAAAAGTCTCTCAGCACTAAACACTCTTAGGTTCAGTGGACATTGTGGAGATTTTCTGAGTTGCAAAAGAATGGAAGAGTGTTTTATGTCACTCGCTAATTTTTTAATCTTAGAAGAGATGTGCTTCCATTCTTCATTCTTCTCAGCAGTCCTGCCTATTAGCATTACAAAGAAAAAGGACCCGTATGTCTTAGAAAACTCTGGAAGCTTTCTAGACAATTTAGTAAATTTAGCAGTTCTATTCCTGACCTCCAGCTGTCTGTAACTTTGTCTGAAGAAGTCAAGGTTTACCCACCTGAAAGTTGAGTCACTTCCATGAATTAACAGAAATGACACTATGTCAGATGAAAAGGGTGCAGCATACTCTTTTTTAAAATATCTTCCACTATAAAACCTTTTCCAGACTTGTGACCCCTGAAAAGAAATGCCTTGCTTTGCTTTGTCCTGAATCTCACCTCATGTCATGTTTTATTAGGGGTCAAAGCTAATTGCCTTCTAGTTCTGATAGAGTAAAATTTGTGCTAAGCTAGGAATTTGTTAAAAGCCCTGGAAAGCTTTACGCAGGACCCAGAGTAAATATATATTCAAACAAACAGACCCATGCCTGCATTTTCATATATAATATACACATATACATATGTGTACCTATGTGTATTCATCTCTGTTATATGTTACCATAAAAAGCCCTGTTTTACCTTGGATATGTTGCTTAGCCTTTATGTCTTCAACTATAAAATAAAGTGTTCATGAGATTAAGTAAGGTATAAAGTGTCTATTAAAGTGCCTGGTATCAAAAAAGTTTTCAATAAATGATAGCCACTAATAGTACCTTGGTGATTTATTAAACTTCTGCAGGAATGCAAGCCCAGCCTACACCTAGGGTTGTCATGAGGCTGTGTGAGATAATTTGTGTGGAAGTATTTTATATACAGGAAAGTGTCATGCAAATGAAAGAAAGTATTGTTATGGAAGGAGCATATCAGATGAGGGATAAAGAAGAAAATGAAGAAAACATGACAGGGATGGCTTAGTACTTAGTCTGAATGGAGAGGTGACAAAAGAAAGTCTTGACATCTGCTGCTGTAGTAACCATTTACCTTATCTACACAGTTTCATGATCTTAGGAAATGATATAGCTCCAGTTATATCCAAAGGGGCAGGAGTAGTGGTTTAAAGCATTATGATGCCAATGTGAAGGCAGCACATGCCACATTATCAGCTGATGACCTTTTAAAAAATTTTCCCCCTTTTCTCTTTCGTGATTAACCTAATGTCTATCACAGTGAAAAGGGAAGCACTGGGTTAAGAGAAACTGAGGTGGTTTTGTGACATTTGAAGTCAGACAAATCCTTTCTTGGCTAAAAAGGATTGTAAAACAGGCCTGGTAACCTATCAATGGGTGCTGGTGTTTTTTAATTTGATTTCTTGTGTGTTATCTAGTATAGCTTTAGAATTGGATTAAAGGAAGATAAAATTGAAGATTATGTAGTAGTTTGGTGATTACAAACTCTCAGGAAGAGAGCAGAGAGTATTATAGTTTCCTGAAGGATTTCACTCAGACATTCTCATTTCTTAATTATTAAATGGAATACTTTTTAAAGATAAGAATAACCCAGTATATAAATATATTGTCTTGTGCATATTCTGAGTTAAAAATGAAAACAAAACAAATTATAAATCACTCTCTTACTTACACTTTACTTTTTCTTAGACTACCATCTTTTCACTTGAATTTGGTTAAATTAGATTAAATGATTAAAAAATAAGTGGTCAAATAGTTAAATGATTAAACAGTTAAATGATTAAAATTTCAAAAAATGTCATTAACCTTACATAGTCATACTTACACTCAGTATGGTTGATAATATCATTCAATGATTTTGAAAACTTGTCATATGCCAAGCACTGTGCTAAATGCTAAGTATTTAAGGATAAGGAAGATATGCTTCCCATCACTTCCGATGAATATATGAAATGCTCACATTTCAGAGAGGTAGGCAAATAGGTTTAAAATTTTAATACAATGTGATAAAAAGTGATTAATTTTAATTAATTGAGATTAATTAAAGAACTACTTTAAGGCTCTTTCTTCTCTTCCCAGTAAACAATGTGATAAAAATGTAAACTCTATAATCAAAATTCTACTGGACCACAGTCTAGGAGAATAAAAAGTTACTCTTTAGAAATTTAAAGGGCGTCCAACAAAGTGGTTATTCAGTCAAAGGAGGGCCATCATGGGCAGGTGGTAAACGGAATTCTGTGCTGAGGTTATCTGAAACTGAAGGAACAGCAACAAAATGGAGGCATAAATATACTATTTAATGAGCAAGAAGCAAGAAGTTCAGTGTGGTTAGGATTTAGGGTGCCCTTGGAAAAGGAAATGGTAGGAATTGAGACTAGTGAGTACTGAAGAGCACTAATGCTTTTCTAGGAAATCTGGTCATATTTTGAAGGCAGGGATAGGGAGCCATCACTGGAGGATTCAAAGCAGTGGAGTGACATGCACAGATTTTCCTTAATGAAGACTGCTCAAGCAGATGTGCCAAGACAGGAGAAGTGGAGGAGAACTGGATCACACAGAGTCCACTTAGTCATTGTAGGTGTTTTGGCTTCTATTCTGGCTGAGATGGAAAGTTTGAGCAAAGGAATGACACGATCCGTATCATTTTCAAAGCATAATTCTATCTCCTTGTATAGAAAAAAACTACATGGGAAAGGACAGCAGGAATACTAGTTGGAGATCTAATGCACTTATCCAGGACAGGTATTGGTGACCCTAACAAGGGCTGTAGTGATGGTGAAGAAGAGGGGAATACTTGTTTCAGGATATATTTCTAATGCAGAGCTGAGAGGATTTGCTCCTGATTTTAACATGACTGAAAGAATAGCTCTAAGATTTTTGCCCTGAGCAACTGGAAGACTGGAGCCACTATTCTCTGAGATGCTGATGAGACCCTTTTAGGAAGAGGAGTTGGTCATATCATGTGTTTCACTGTGACTCTCAAGATGCCTATAAGCATCTAGGTGGAAATTATGAGTAGAAATGGTTTTTATGAGACCGTATTTGGAAGAGAAATCTGGGTTGGGGAAATACAGACTTGATAATTGTCAGCTTTAAACATTTTTTTAATGTTTATTTATTTTTTTGAGAGACAGACACAGAGCAAGAGCAGGGGAAGGGCAGAGAGAGAGAGAGTCACAGGTTCTGAAGCAGCTCCAGGCTCTGAGCTGTCCGCACAGAGCCCCACGTGGGACTCAGACTCATGAACCGTGAAATCATGACCTGAGCCGAAGTCGGAGGCTTAACCAACTGAGCCACCCAGGCACCGCTCAGCATTTTTAAACCAAGGAGATGGACCATTTTCCTTGGGAATGAGTGTATATTGAGCAGATGACTCAAGGACAAAGTACCATAGCATTCCAACATTTGGTGGTTGGAAATTAAAAAAAGGATCAGGCAAAGGAGCATGACAAGGAATTGCTAATGTTACTGGCAAGAGGAGAAACACACACTTCACAAATCAAACAAAGATCATGTTTCAGAAAGGAAAGAGTCAAACTACTACATTAA
This sequence comes from Crocuta crocuta, assembly GCF_008692635.1. Classification (NCBI taxonomy): domain Eukaryota; kingdom Metazoa; phylum Chordata; class Mammalia; order Carnivora; family Hyaenidae; genus Crocuta; species Crocuta crocuta. The sequence goes on from NW_027531893.1 coordinate 279,478, forward strand.
ATGCTATTGATAGATGAGGAAAAGAAGAAATGAGAAAAAAACCCACAAACATTTGATTTTATACTTCTAGATTGTGACCTTGACCACAGCACTTTGAAAATGTGGTGGGGACAACAACCTGTTTGAAGTATGTTCAAGAGAAAATTTTTTTTTCCTTCTTTTTTTTTTTTAATAGTTTATTGTCAAATTAGTTTCCACATAACACTCAGTGCTCATCCCCACAAGTGTCCTCCTCCATGCCCATCCCCCCCTCCCCCCACATCCATCAGTCCTCAGTTTTTGTCAGCATTCAAGAGTCTCTCATGGTTTGCTTCTCTCCCTTTNGGATGTCCGAAGAAGTGGAGGTAGAGCTTTGCTCTTAAAAGAGAATAGAGACGGTTCTGGCGGAGATTCTAGTTTCTACAATGGAAGGTAATGGAGCTTGCTTGTATGCTGATGGAAATAATACTTTCAAGAGGGCAAATTGATAATGCAAGAGATAAAGATGATCTAAAGCTTTGAGTAATTAGAGGATATAGGATCCATTATAAAATGGAATTTAATGTTAGAAGCATAGACAAATTTAGCCATTATAACAAGAGGGAAAATGTTTATGGGTACCGATGCACCTATGTTGGTATAGTTAAACAATTACAATAGTCCAGGTGAGAAATGATGGTCTACATCAAGTTAGTGCATGGAGGTAGAAGTGTACCGATTCAGAAGATATGTAAAAAGCAGTATGTCCTGGATTTAGCCCTTATGTTGGAGTGCAAAGTAAGAGAGAAATCTCCTAAAACTATCTAATAAATTAATCATCAAATAAATTACAATTCAGTTAGCCTAATCTTAGCAAAAGATAAAGATTTCTGAGTCATTAATTATAGAAAATAAAGATGGACATAATGGGGGATAGATTATATATTTTTTAACATGGGAGTTTCTTACACATATTGTATTCAGAAGCCTGAATCAGTTAAAAGAAAAAAGTTCAGGGGACAAGTAAATGGATAATGGAGTAGAGAGAAGAAAGTCTTTTAAAAACTTGTTTTGAGAGATCAGATGGATGGATGGATAGTATTTGAATAGAGGGAAGGAAGCCACTTTCTTCGGAGACTGCAAAGACTTTAGAAGATACACAGGGGGCACCTGGGTGGCTCAGTCAGTTAAGCATCTGACTAGGGCTCAGGTCATGATCTCGCAGTTTGTGGGTTTGAGCCCCACATTGAGCTCTGTGCTGACAGCTCAGAGCCTGGAGCCTGCTTCAGATTCTATGTCTCCCTCTCTCTCTGCTCCTCCCCTGTTCATGCTCTTTCTCTCAAAAAAAAAAAAAAAAGTATAAACATTAAAAAAAAAAAACTAAAAAAAGAAGTAGATACACACATATGTTTACTGAGGAGAGAGGACAGAGCCTTGAGGTCTTCTTGACTTATAGTTTCTACTGTTTATCACAGACCAGAGATGATGGGACAAAGACATCCTGAGCAGTGAGAGGTGGATAGGTGCTTGGTATTGTTCCTTTGGGAAATGGTAGAATGAGCAAGTCCAGTAAAAATTAGATATTATAAATTTCTAGTGATACCGGTCTATATGTCTATGTAACCATTTTTAGCAGGATTCACAGGCTGGGAATAAGAATGGAAAACCTGATGGCAGGGAGGGAAGGTTCTTGTGGATAAGGATTTTAAGGATAATTGAGACATTTGGGCATAGGGAACAGGAGATGGGAGTTACCATGTTACCCATTATTAAGTTTCGTGATACAACAAAGTTATGGGTATCTGACCAGAACTTAACACCCATTTATGAACTAGTAGTATATTTGCTTCTATAATCATGATATAGCTTGGTCCATTCCTGTCCTTAGCTAATTGTTCAGAGAAAGTTACCTGGTTCAGATGGAACTCATCCATGGGCTAGGTAATCCAGAAAAATATCGACATCTCCAGGCCAGCTGATAAGCAAATGTAATTGCATATTCAGCCTTAAATCTCTTTTATTATATGAAGTAATATATTCACAAGTTCCAGTGATTAGGGCATAGACATGTTTGGGGACCCTTATTTTGCTCACCACAGCATCATAACATGACTACTAGTCCACCCTGATATTTAAGATCTCCTAAGATTTAATAAAAATTCAATGCCGCAACGTGTGAATATTCTAATGTACTCTTTAAGATCCCTGCAGGTTTTTGTACAACTTATATTTTAATAGTTTCCCTAGTGCTGAGTTCTATTTCTACTAAAATGCTTCTCAGTTCCACCCTTTGTGTTTCCATTCTGCACCATGCCAGACAAAATTGGAAATGTGAATTTTGGGATTGATGGTGGGAGTGAAGGGGAGGGATGGTAGGTAAAATTGAATAAAAATGTCAGTCTCACAAAGCTTATGGGTATAGAAGACTTTACTAAACATTTGGTAAAATTGAGGGGAAGAGGGCATAATGGTGGCAATTATATAGCCAGTATCAAATATTTTAAAATTGAACATCTTTAGTCTTAAAAGTTCTTTCATTCACCCTATCCCCAGGGATTTTTGCTTTTTCTTTGTTCATTTGCTAATTTTTAAGAATTTTAATTCCAGTATAGTTAACATAAATGTACATTAATTTCAGGTGTACAGATATAGTGGTCCAACAATTTTATTCATTACTCAGGGCTCATCATTGTAAGTGTACTTTTCATCCCCTTCACCTATTTCACCCATCGTCCCACCCACCTCCTCTCTGGTGACCATCAGTTTGTTCTCTGTAGGTTAAGAACCTGTTTTTTGTTTGTTTGTTTGCTTGTTTGTTTTTGCATATATATATATTTAAATTTTTTTAAATATACCTTATTGTCAAGTTGGCTAACATACAGTGTATACAGTGTGATCTTGGTTTTGAGGATAGATTCCTGTGATTTATCACTTACATACAACACCCAGTTCTCATCCCAACAAGTGCCCTCCTCAATGCCTATCACCCATTTTCCCCTCTCCTCTGCCCCCCCCCATAAACCCTCTGTTTGTTCTATTTAAAAGCCTGTTTTTGGATTTGTCTCTTTTTACTCTTTGTTTATTTCTTAAATTCCACATGAGTGAAGTATTGTATTTGTCTTTCTTTAACTGACTTATTTCACTTAGCATTATACTCTAAGTCAACTATGTTGTTGCAAATGGCAAGATTTCATTCTTTTTTCTGGCCGTGTAACATTCCATTACACACACTTGCCTACACACACACACACACGCACGCACGCATGCACGCATGAAATCTTCTTTATTTATTCATCTACTGATGAACCTTTATGTTGCTTTTGTATCTTGGCTATTGCAAATAATGCTGCAACAAACATGGCGGTGCATATATCTTCTGACATTTCTTTGGGTAAATATCCAGTAGTGGAATTGCTGGGTCATATGGTAATTCTATTTTTAATTTTTTGAGGAACATACATACTGTGTTCCACAGTGGCTATATGAGTTTGCATTGTTGCCAACAGTGCATGGGGGTTCCTTTTTCTTCACATCCTTGCCAACACTTATTGTTTCTTGTGTTTTTGATTTTAGTTGTTTGACAGATGTGAGGTAATATCTCATCGTGGTTTTGATTTGCAGTTCTCTGATGATGAGTGATGTTGAGCATCTTTTCATGTGTCTGTAGGCAATCTGGATGTCTTCTTTGGAGAAATATCTGTTCATGACTACTGCCTATTTTTTAATTGGATTATTTGCGTGTTGAGTTTTATCAGTTTTTTTATATATACTAAACCTTTATCAGATATGTCATTTGCAAATGTCTCCTTGCTTCAGGAGACATATCTAGAAAAATGTTGCTACAGCCAATGTCAGAGAAATTATTGCCTGAGATTTCTTCTAGGATTTTTATGGTTTCAGGTCTCATATTTAGGTCTTTAATCCATTTTGGGTTTTTTTTTGTGCACGGCATAAAAAACTGGTTTAGCTTCAGTCTTTTGCATGTAGCTGTCCAGTTTTCCCCATACCATTTCTTGAAGAGACTGTCTTTTTTCATTGCATATTTTTGTTTTCTTTGTCAAAGATTAACTGACTATATAGTCATGTGTCTGTTTCCAGCCTATTTTGTTCTATTGATCTATGTGTCTATCTTTGTGCCAGTACTATACTGTTATGATTACTATAACCTTATAGTATATTTTGGAATCTGGAATTGTAATAGTTTTGTTCTTTTTGAACATTTTTGTTCTTTTTGAAGATTTCTTTGACTATTATAGGTCTTTTGTGGTTCCATACAAATTGTAGGATATTCAGTTCTATGAAACATGCTATTGGTATTTTGATAGGGATTGCATTAAATCTATAGATTGCTTTGGATAGTATGGTCATTGTAATAGTATTTTATTCCAATTCATGAGAATAGAATAGCTTTGTCTTTATTTGTCATCCTCAAATTTTTCACCAGTGTTTCATAGTTTTTAGAGTATAGGTCTTTCATCTCTTTGGTTAAGTTTATTCCTACTTTATTATTTTTGCTGTAATTGTAAATGGGATTGTTTTCTTAATTTCTCTTTCTGCCATTTCATTTTTAGTATAGAAATGCAATGGATTTCTTTATACTGATTTTGTATTCTGTGGCCTAGTGAATTCATTTATCATTTCTAGTAGTCTTTCTCTAATAGTGAAAATGTTACTTCTTTCTTACTAATTTGGATGCCTTTTATTCCTTTTGTTGACTAATTGCTGTGGCTAGAACTTCCAATACTATGTTGAATAAGAGTGGTGAGAATGGACATCCTGTGTTGTACCTGATCTTAGGACGAAATGTCTGCTTTTTCCCATGGAGTATGAAATTAGCTGTGGGTTTTTCTTAATATATCATCTTTCTTTTGTTGAGGTATGTTCTCTTTAAACCTACTTTGTTGAGGGAGTTTATCATAAACAGGTGTTGTACTTTGTCAACTGCTTTTTCTGCATCTATTGAAATGATTGTATGGTTTTTGTCCTTTCTCTTATTGATGTGATGTATCATGTTCATTGATTTGTGAATATTGAACCACCTTTGCCGCCAGGCAATAAATCCCATTTGATCATCATGAATGATTTTTTAAAATGAATTTTTGTAGCCAGTTTGCTAGTATTTTGTTGTGGATTTTTGCATCTATGTTCATCAGAGATATTAGCCTGTAGTTCTCTCTCTCTCTCTCTTTTTTTTTTTTGTAGTGTGTGTGTGTGTGTGTGTGTGTGTGTGTGTGTTTTGAATCTGGTTTTGTTCAATCAGGGTAATGTTGGCCTCATAGAATGAATCTGGATGTTTTCCTTCCTCTTCTTTTTTTTAAAAATAGTTTTAGAAAAATACATATTAACTCTTCTTTAAATTTTGATAGAGGGGCATCTGGGTGGCTCAGTGTGTTGAGTGTCCAACTTCATCTCAGGTCATGATCTCACAGTTCATGGGTTTGAACCCCACATTGAGCCAGGTGTTGAGCTCTGTGCTGACAGCTTGCTCAGAGCCTGGAGCCTGCTTCAGATTCTGTTGTCTCCTTCTCTCTATGTCCCTCCCGAACTTGTGCTCCATCTCTCTCTCTCTGTCTCTCACAAATAAATAAATGTAAAAAAATAAATAAAATGAATAAATAAATAAATTTTGGTAGAATTCAACTGTGAAGACATCTGATCCTGGACTTCTGTTTGTTTGGAGGTTTTTTTTATTATTATGGTTTTGATTTTATTGCTGGTAATTGGTCTGTTTAGATTTTGTATTTCTCCCTGACCCAATTTTGAGAGGTTACATATTTTTAGGAATTTATCCATTTCTTCCAGTTTGTTCAATTTGTTAACATATGATTTTTATAATCTCTTATAACCCTTTTTATTTCTATGGTGTCAGTTGTTATTTCTCCTCTTTCATTTCTAATTTTGTCTATTTAAGCCCTTTTTTCGGTTTGGGGTGTGTGTGTGTGTGTGTGTGTGTGTGTGTGTGTGTGTTTTGATGAGTCTGAGTCTGTCTAAAATTCTCATGAATTTTGTTTATCTTTTCAAAAAACGAGATTCTGGTTTCATTGATGTGTTCCATTGCTCTTTTAGTTTCTTTTGTTTATTTCTGCTCTAATATTCATTACTTTCTTTATTCTACTGGCTTTTGGGCTTTCTTTGTTCTTCTTTTTTTTACCTCCTCTAGGTGTGAGGTTAGGTTGTTTATTTGAGATTTTTCTTGCTTCTTGAGGTAGACGTCTAGTGCTATACCTTCCTACTTAGAACAGCTTTTGCTGCATCCCGAGACTTTGGGATGTGTTTTCATTTTCATTGACTTCCATATATCTTTTGATTTCCTCTATGATTTTTTTGGTTGACCCATTCATTGTTTAGTAGCATGATATTTAACCTCCATGTATTTTAACTATTTCCAGATTTTTTCTTGTAGTGATTTCTAGTTTTATAACATTGTGTTCAGAAAAGATGCGTGGTATGACATGAATCTTTTTGAATTTGTTGAAACTTGTTTTGTGGTCTAATATGTGATCTATTCTGGAGAATATTTCATGTGCACTTGGAAAGAATCGTATTCTGCTGTTTTAGGATGGAATGTTCTGAATATATCTGTTAGATCCATCTGGTCCAATGTGTTATTCAAAGCTATTGTTTTTTGTTGATTTTCTGTTTGGATGATTGATCCATTGAAGTAAGTGGGGTGATAAAATCCCCTACTATTATTGTATTAATATCAATTACTTCTTTTATGTTTGTTATTATCTGCTTTATGTATTTGGGTGCTTCCATGTTGGATGTATAAATATTTATAATTATTATACCTTCTTGTTGGATTGTTCCCTTTATTTTTATGTAATGCCCTTCTTCAACTCTTGTTACAGTCTTTGGTTTAAAATCTAGTTTGTTCAATATAAGTATTGCTACCCCAGCTTTCTTTTCACTTTCATTTGCATGATAAATGCTTTTCCATCTCTTTACTTTCAATCTGCATATCTCTTTAGGTCTGAAATGAGTCTCTTATTGGCAGTATCAGGTGGGTCTTGCTATTTAATCCATTCCATCACCCTGTCTTTTGATTGGAACCTTTAGTCTGTCTGTCTGTCTGTCTATCATCTATCTATCTATCTATCTATCTATTTTGTTGTTTTGGTTTGGTTTTTGGTGTGGGGGTTTTATATGTTTGTTTGTTTTTCCTTTGACCAGGTCTTTATTCAAAATTAGCTGTTCCTAATGATTTGACTTTTACAGAAAAAACAACTTTAAATTGGTTTTCTTTCTTCTGTGGTGTGTTTCTTTTCAGCAGGCTTCTTCTCAGCTGCTGGTTTCTCAGTAGCTTCAGACTTTTTGCCTATTAAAGGTTTCATATGCTTCTTAAACCAACAGCCTTCTTTCCTTTCCTCCCTACCAGAGGCTTCTTGCCTAGAACCCCCTTCTTATATAATTTGGCTCCCAAGGCTACTGCTGCCTTATCCATCCAAAGTTTGTGATTCTTGGTCTGGTGTAGAATGGTGTTAGAGTGCATGGTTTTTGCATATGGATTTAGCCTCAACATGATTCTCAGATTTTCCGTGGATTCTTCTTTAGGACTCTGTGATGAATCTTCTTGCATGGTGCTCAGAGGTCTCTTTGGATCTCTGAGCTTTTCAAGATTCTGCTAAGCTCTGTATTAAGTGTCTTATGCAAGGGAAAGTTGTAGTTACTCTTGAAGTAGGCAGCCTTACAGCAAGTGCCAACAGACCATCTAACTTGCAGAAGGCACTTCCAGTCCAAGTGCAGAAACGTCCCACATGCTCAATAGGAGCAAGGTTCAAAATGTTCCGTTTGCTTGCATTAAGTAAAGTAATTCCAGGGATGTTTCTGAAGACCTTGATGATACTGTTGTCCTCATTATACATGACACAAGGTCCCCTGCAATGGATACGGTGACTGTTCCTCATTTTGCCCTTGCCAGTTCTCATTTGCTGAGAGGCATAGACCTTTTTGATATCATTCCAGGCTTTACATTTCTTAAGAAGCAAAACAGCCTCCATGGTCTCCTTGTAGCCTTCACCTTTATCTTTAACCACCAGAGACAGTCCAGGAACTTCCTCAGTACAAGGACCTTTAGAGTGACCAGTGCTGGTAAGGCTGAGGGAGCCAGGGCAGAGCAGATAGCACATTGCTTCCGTGTTGTGTTCACTCCTTGGTGCCAATCGTGGCAGAATTTGGTTAGTGCAAACATGCGGCCCCCATGACACATACTTCCAAAAGCACCCTGGCCAGAACAGTGAGCCCCACTGCCTCAAACTCTGGGAATTCGAGCCACAGTTCTGCCAGTACTGGTTTGATGACCTGCTAGTTCACTGACAGCATATGGCCATTTGTTGTTTTCCTACAAGTTGGTGTGAATAAAGTTCACAATATCAGGTTTAATGGAAGCCTTGAACACAGCAGGCAAAGTAACATTTTTGACAGATGATGTCCCCTTTTCAGAATACACTGATATCAATGGAGAAGCAGTTGCCATCCTGGGGAGAGAAGAGGGCCTCACTCCTCTCAGTCTGGAGGCTCCTATAGGAAAAGTGTTTGGTTTACTTAAATGCAAAATAATTATTGATAAGTGTGTGCTTACTGCCATTTGGTTACTTGTATGGTTGTTTTTGTAGTTCTTCTTTCCTTTCTTCTCTTCCTCTATTATGGTTTTCTAGCTGTCTTTGGTGATGTAGTTAGATTCCTTGCTCTTTATTTTTTGCATATCTATTACTGGTTTTTAATTTGTAGTTACCATTAGATTTATACATAACATTTTATGCATATAGCTGTCTATATTGTTAATGGTCACTTAAGTTTGAACCCATTCTTTACTCTCCCCTCCCATTTTAGGTATATGGTGCCATACTTTACATCCTTTTATTTTGTGAATTCCTTGACTAGTTGTTATAGATATACTTAATTTTACTACTTTTGTGTTTTCTACTTTTCTTACTACTGCTTATATTCTTTCCTTTTCACTCAGAGTCCTCACATTTTGTTTCTAAAATTTTTAAACATTTATTCATTTTTGAGAGACAGAGTATGAATGGGGGATGGGGCAGAGAGAGAGGGAGATACAGAATCCAAAGCACGCTCCAGGCTCTGAGCTGTCAGCAAAGAGCCCAACGTAGGCTCAAACCCATGAACTGTGAGATCATGATCACTGAAAGTCCTCTCAACATTTCTGGTAGCACTGGTTTAGCGGTCATGAATTCCCTTAATTTTTGTTTGTCTGGGAAATTTCTTATCTCTCCATCTAGTCTAAATGATAGCCTTGCTGGATCAAATACTCTTGGCTGCAAGTTTTTTTCTATCAGCACTTTGAGTATATCATGCCACTCCTGTCTGGGCTGCAAAGTTTCTGCTGAAAAATCCGCTGATAGCCCTATGGAGGTTCCCTTGTATATAACTGTTTTCTTTTTTCTTGCTGCTTTTAAAATTCTAACTCTATCACTGTTTTGTTTTGTTTTGTTTTGACCATTTTAATTACTATGTGTCTTGGTGTGGACTTCCATGGGTAGATTTTACTGGGAGCTTCCTAGATGTGGATTTCTGATCTCTTGCCCAGATTTGAGAAGTTTTCAGCTATTATTTCTTCAAATAAATTTTCTGCTCCCTTTTCTCTCTTTTCCATCTGGAATCATTTTAATGTGAATTTTGTCACACTTGCTGGTGTTGCTGAGTTCCTTAATTCTATTTTTATTTTTTATTATTATTATTTTTTCTCTTTCCTCTTCAGCATGATTGTTGTCCTTTAGTCTCTCCTCCAGGTTGCTGATCCATTCTCCTTCTCCCAGTCTACTTTTTATTCCATCTAATGTATTTTTAATTTTACTTACTAAGTTTTTCATCTCTGACTGGTTCTTTGGTTCTTATGTTATCTGTCTCTTTGCTGAGAGTCTCACTAAAGTCTTTCACATTTTTCTCAAGTCCAGTGAGTATCTTTGTGACCATTACTTTAAATTTTCTATCAGACATATTACTCACTTCCATTTTGTTTAGCTCTATTGGTGTGATTTTGTCCTATTCTTTCATTTGGGATGTGTTCCTTGTCTCCTCATTTTGTCTAACTATCTCTGCCTGTTTCTATATGTTAGGAAAGTTAGCAGTGTCTCCTACTCATGACAGTAGTGGCCTTATGAAGGAGTCTGTAGTGACTTACAGGGCAATGTTCCCTGTTCACCAAAACCTTGTGCTTCAGGGGTGTTTCCTGTGTGTGTTGCATGCTCCCTACTCTTGTGGATGCGGTGCATTTACCTTTAGTCCAGTCATGTGCAATTGCTCTCTTTGCTGTGGGTAGGGTTTGGCCCCTATATTGGTAGCTGGCCAGTCTTCCCAGAGCTTTCTTCCATTGGCAGTGTCATCCTACAATTGGCAGTGTCAAGCCTACATCCTTGGCTTCTGGAAATCTACTAGGGCTTTCTCTTCCCTCTCATTCCTTCCACGTAATTCAATATCATGAAGAAACAAAAAGAGAAGAGAGAAGGATTACTTTTTCTCTGCTTTTCTTTATAAATTTTATCCTGAGGCTAGTTGTCTTAAGCCCAAATTAGAAAATATTGTTGAAGGGATTCTTAGCTATTATGGTCAAGTTTGAAACCTATGTTTTGGGACATCCTATCCTACTTGAATAAGGATACATTTTTGCAGTTCTAAAAGTCTCCAATTCTCAGTTAACTTGCTGTTAGGCTAGTAGCCTTCATAAGGTGAACTGTTGCTGATAAAGTTCAGTGTAATAATTATAGCAGATCTTCTGGAAATATTCAAGACACAGGATAATTTTATTTTTTTCCTGTGTAGAGTGGTAGACACTATATTAGCTTTATATATAATAGATTTATTGTACATTCTATGTTCCTTAGTAATAGAACAAAAATTGCATCTTCATAAAGCATTTCATATTACAAAAATAAAAACGTAATATAAAAAATGACATTACGAGGGGACTTGTGGGGATGAGCACTGGGTGTTATATGGAAACCAACTTGGCAATAAACTATTTTTTTAAAATGACACTAAATATGTTAGGTACAGACGGCAATGTTTTGAAGAAACAGTTTTATATTGTAAAGCTTTCTCCATAATGAAATTTATATGGTTTGAGCATTATAACTTCCATGTCAAGAAATACAGTTAATGAAAGTCAAGTAGAAAAAAATGCAAAGTAATTATTCAACATATCATGGTGAACTTATATGCACAAAAGGTATTTAGGATTAAAATTCATCTTTAGATTGGATTCTATCTATAAATAGGATGCATATATTGTGAACTGCAGTGGGTTAATTGGGAGAAGTATAAATGATCACAACCTTAGATAATTACCTCAGCAGGGCATACAATCCTTTCCAATAACAACATTGATACTCGTTTCAATTTTTAAAAAACTATCTTTAATATATTTATGTTGTTTGGTATTTCTCGGGAATTCTATCATGTTGTTTTGATCTTTAAAAGAACTTTGGTAATGTCATTATTGGTAAGAGAATCATACAATATTAAAATTTAAGCATAAACAGTAAAACTTCGTGAAGATTAGAATCAGCTTCCCAATAGCCATTCACAGGACTAGACCTGAGTGAAACTATTCTGGGCAACACTGAGAAATTGCAAGTTTGTCTTTGACATCGAACTTTTTCTTTTTCCCAGGACCCCTACTGACCTGATCTATTTGAGCCCATGGCTCCAGAAAGCACCCCACATTGCAGAACTACCACAATTCCAATTCCTTTACCAGAGATTCTTGAGCCATACCTTCAGGGCTATCTCAGAATAAAACTTCTACTTTTTCCATGTGTAGTTGTATCTAGAATGTAAATGAGGTTTAGGCATGCCCAAGTGATTTGCTTTCAGTAGTCTGTAAAAACTTTTTTTTTTCTTTTGGAAACAATTGTATTGAAAAAGTAGATAAGTTATCCCCCACCCCCTTTGTATTCTGATGCCACAGGTTGTAGTAAAATATCGGCAATAGGAGGAGCAGCAGCTGGGGATTGTAGTAAATCCCCCTGAAGTTTACTTCTAAAGTTATTTAAAATCGTGTTGTACATATACATGCCATTCATGAAAACATAATGTATCCTACTAGAGTGTAAATATGTAATATTCATTCCACTGTATCCTACATTTCTTTTAAGGTCATGGTGTACTGCTTAGTCACCTAATATTTAATACTGGTGTTTTAGAATACTTATTCCAAGAGATTTAAACTATTGCTCTTGGGGCTTCTGGGTAGCTCAGTTAGTCAAGCATCCAATTTCAGCTCAGGTCATTATCTCACCGTCTATGGGTTCGAGCCCCATGTCGGGCTCTGTGCTGACGGCTCAGAGCCTGGAGTCCATTTCAGATTCTGTGCCTCCTTCTCTCTCTGCCCCTCCCCTACTTCTCTCTCTTTTTCTCAAAACTAAGTAAACATTAAAATTTTTTTATTAACTGTTGCTCTCAATTTTCCTAGTGAAATTACCTCTCATCATTCCCTATTCAGACGACTAATTCTCTCACAACCACTTTACATAATCACTTTATATAATTACTTGTAGCTTGTACTTATGTTTGTTTCTAACTCTAGTTTAATACAACCTATGCATTTTTAATAATTATGGTGACTTACATTCATACAGCATCGTTTACCCTGAGAAATTTCAAAGCACCTTTCAAAACTATACACTGCTCACATAAATAAATGCCAGGCAACGTTAAGGATGATGAAAACAACCAGTCACACAATTAACATGCTGTTTACCTAACTCCTGAACCATAAAGATGCTTCCCAAGACTTGGGCTGATGTCAGTCATAGGATATGATTCACTGAACACCATGCCACAGGCTAATATCATCTCTGACTATTAACATAGACCATTTTTTAAATTAATTTTTTAAATTTACATCCAAGTTAGTTAGCATATAGTGCTATAATGATTTCAGTAGTAGATTCCAGTGATACATCCCCTATGAGCATTCAGTTCTCATCCCAACTGTCTTCCTTAATGTCCCTTACCCATTTAGCCTATATCTCACCCCCCAATGCCTCCAGCAAACCTCAGTTTGTTCTCTGGATTTAAGAGTCTATTATGTTTTGTCCTCTCCTTGTTTTTATATTATTTTGGCTTCTCTTTCATTATGTTCATCTGTTTTGTATCTTAAATTCCTCATATGAGTGAAGTCATATGATGTTTACCTTTCTCTAATTGGCTAATTTTGTTTAGCATAATATCCTCTAGTTCCATCTATGTAGTTCCAAATGACAAGATTTCATTCTTTTTGATTGCTGAGTAATACTCCATTGTGTGTGTGTGCTGAGTAATACTCCAGTGTGTGTGTGTATACACACACACACACACACACACACACACACCATATCTTCTTTATCCATTCATCCATCAGTGGACATTTGGGCTCTTTCCATACTTTGGGTATTGTTGATAGTGCTGCTATAATCATTGGGGTGCATGTGCCATTTTGAAACAACACACCTGTATCCCTTAGATAAATGCCTAGTAGTGTAATTGCTGGATTATAGGGTAATTCTATTTTTAATTTTCTGAGGAACCTCCATACTGTTTTCCAGGGAGGCTGCACCAGTTTGAATTCCCACCAGCAGTGCAAAAGAGATCTTCTTTCTCAACATCTGTTGCTGCCTGAGTTGTTTATTTTAGCCATTCTGACTGGTGTGAGGTGGTATCTCATTGTGGTTTTAATTAGTATTTCCCTGATGAGTGATATTGAGCATTTTCTAGGTGTCTTTTAGCCATCTGGATGTCTTCCCTGGAGAGATGCTTATTCATGTCTATTGCCCATTTCTTCACTGGATAATTTGTTTTTTGAGCATTGGGTTTGATAAGTCCTTTACAGATTTTTGGATACTAACCCTTTATCTGATAGGTCATTTGCAAATATCTTTTCCCATTCCATCAGTTGCCTTTTAGTTTTGCTAATTGTTTTCTTCACTGTGCAGAAGATTTTTATCTAGTTCATTTTTCTTTTGTCTCCCTTGCCTCTGGGGATATGTTGAGTAAGAACTTGCTGCAGCCAAGGTCAAGGAGGCTTTTGCCTGCTTTCTCTTCTAGGATTTTGATGGCTTCCTGTCTTATATTTAGATCTTTCATCCCTTTTGGGTTTATGATTGTGTATGGTGTAAGAAAGTGGTCCAGATTTCTTTTTCTGCATGTTTCTGTCCAGTTTCCCTGCACCATTTGCTGAAGAGACTGTCTTTATTCCATTGAATATTCTTTCCTACTTTGTCAAAAATTAGTTGGCCACACGTTTGTGGGCCCATTTCTGGGTTCTCTATTCTGTTTCATTGTTCTGAGTGTCTGTTTTTGTGCAAGTACCATACTGTCTTGATGATTCAAGCTTTGTAATACATCTTAAAGTCTGGGATTGTAATGCTTTCTGCTTTGTTTTTCTTCTTCAGGATTGTTTTGACTATTCGGGTTTTTTTCTGGTTCCATACAAATTTTAGGATTATTTCTTATAGCTTTGTGAAGAATGCTGTTGTTATTTTGATAGGGATTGCATTGAATATGCAGGTTGCTTTGGACAATATTGACATTTTAACAATATTTGTTCTTCCAATCTATTAGCATGGAATATTTTTGCTTTTTTTTTTTTTGGTGTATCTTCAATTTCTTTCATACGCTTTCTATGGTTTTCAATGTATAGATTTTTCACCTCTTTGGTTAGATTTATTCCTAGGTATTTTATGGTTTTTGGTGCGATTTTAAATGGGATCAATTCTTTGATTTCTCTTTCTGTTACTTCATTGCTGGTGTATATGAATGCAACCGACTCCTGTGCATTAATTTTATATCATGCGACTTTGCTGAATTCATGGGTCGTTTCTAGCAGTTTTTTTGGTGGAATATTTTGGATTTTCCATATAGAGTACCATGTTGTCTGGGAGGAGTGAAAGTTTGACTTCTTCCTGGCTGATTTGGATGCCTTTTATTCCTTTGTGTTGTCTGATTGTTCAGGCTAGGACTTCCAATACTATGTCAAATAACAGTGGTAAGTGTGGACATCCCTGTCATGATCCTGACCTTAGAGGAAACACTTTCAGTTTTCCCCATTGAGGATGATATTAGCAGTGGGTCTTTCATATATGGCGTTTATAATCTTGAGATACGATCCTTCTATTCCTACATTCTTTTTTTTCTTTTTTAATTTTTTTTTTTTTTTTGAGAGACAGAGAGACAGAGCGTGAGCAGGGGAGGAGGGCAGAGAGAGGAGACACAGAATCTGAAGCAAGCTCTAGGCTCTGAGCTGTCAGCACAGAGCTGGACGTGGGGCTCGGACTCACAAACCACGAGATCATGACCTGAGCCGAAATGGGCTGATTAACCAACATAGCCACCCAGGTGCACCTATCCCTGCATTCTTGAGGGTTTTTATCAAAAGATGCTGTATTTTGTCAATACTTTCTCTGCACCTATTGAGAGGATCATGTGGATCTTGTCCTTTCTTTTATTAATGTGATGTATCACATTGATCGTTTTGCAGGTATTGAACCAGCCCTGCATCCCAGGTATAAATCCCCCTTGGTCATGGTGAATAATTTTTTTAATGCATTGTTAGATCTGGTTGGCCAATATCTTGTTGAGGATTTTTGGATCCATGTTCATTGGGGAAATTGGTCTCTAGTTCTCCTTTTCAGTGGGGTCATTGCCTGGTTTTGGAATAAAGGTAATACTGGCTTCATAAAATGAGTTTGGAAGTTTTCCTTCAATTTCTTTTTTTGGAACCGCTTCAAAAGAATAGGTGTTAACTCTTATTTAATGTTTTGTAGATTTTTCCTGGAAAGCTATCTGACCCTGAACTCTTGTTTTTTGGGAGAGTTTTGATTACTAATTCGATTTCTTTACTGATTATGGGTCGGTTCAACTTTGCTATTTCTTCCTGTTTCAGTTTTGGTAGCTTATATGTTTCTAGGAATTGTCCGCTTCTTCCAGATTGCCCATTTTTTTGGTGTATAATTGCTCATAATGTTCTCGATTATTGTTTGTATTTCTCCTGTGTTGGTTGTGATCTCTCCATTTTCATTCATAATTTTATTTATTTGGGTCCTTTCCTTTTTCTTTTTGATAAATTTTGTTGATTCTTTTAAACAACCACCTCCTAATTTCATCTGTTCTACTGGTTTGTTTTTTATTTATTTGTTTGTTTTTGTTTTTGTTTCAATAGCATTGATTTATGCTCTAATCTTTATTATTTCCTGTCTTCTGCTGGTCTGGGGTTTCAATTGCAGTTCTTTTTCCAGTTCTTTAATGTGTAAGGTTAGGTTGCATATCTGAGACTTTTCTTTCTTCTTTAGGAAAGTCTGGGTTGCTGTATACTTCCCTCTGATGACAGCTGCATCACAGAGGTTTGGGGCTGTGGTGTTTTCGTTTTCATTGGCTTCTATGTACTTTTTATTTCCTCTTTAACTTCTTGATTAGCTCATTCATTTGTTGAATCTAATGGGAGTTCTCTGTACTTTCTGGATTTTGATGTCTCTGTCTTTCCCCAGACTAGGAAACTTTTCCACTATGATTTGCTCACACAAACCTTATACCCCTTTTTCTCTCTCTTCATCTTCTGGGACCCCTGTGATTCGGATGTTATTCCTTTTTAATGAGTCACTTAGTTGTCTAATTCTTATAATGTGCTCGTTTGCTTAGTTTCCCTCTTTTCTTCTGCTTCATTATTCTCCATAAGTTTGTCGTCTATATCACTGATTCGATGATGTGCTTCGTCTTTGCCACTGAGGCATCCATTTGAGATTGCAGCTCAGTTATAGCTTTTTTAACTGCTTCCTGGATACATTTTACTTCTTTTAAATCTATAGACAGGGATGCTATGATTTTTTCAACCCCAGATAGTATTTTTATTATCATGACTCTAAATTCTGGTTCAGACATCTTGCTTGTATCTGTATTGATTAAATCCCTGGATTTCACTTCTTCCTGTTATTTCTTTTGGGGTGAATTCCTTCATTTCATCATTTTGAAGGAAGAAAAAGAGTTAATAAAACAAAAAAAAATTTTAAATTTAAATTTAAAAATTAAAAACGACAGAAAAAAACAAACAAAGGATGCTAGTTCCTAGGTGTGTTTTGGTCTGNATTAAAAATATTTTTATAAAAGTGGAAAATAAAAATAATTTTTCTCTTCCTGATTAAAGAATAAGCAAAGAAAAAGAAAAAAAATTGAATAGATGGACCAGTGAAGAGAATAAAATGTGATTGAACTTACATAGAAGTAAAACTATGAAGCACTTTATAAATCCATAAACTAAGCAGGCAGAGAGATTTGTAGTGTCCACTAGAACGTGGTGGCCCAGTTGCAGAGCTTGGTGTAACTGCTCTGTTCTCCACTAGATGGCGCTGCGTAGTTCACTGGGGTGGATGGTTGTGGTGTGTGTAGGTGTGTATGCCCATGCTTGGGAGGGGTGAAAATGGCATCACCCAAGTACACAGTCTCTAGTATTAGAACTCTGTGCTCTGGATGGGCAGCAATCAAGCACCCCTCCTTTGCCTCCAGCTTTCATCCACTCCTTGCTTCTACACTGTCCATGACCAAGCCGTCAGACTACCAGAGGCACCTCCCTCCAAAGTTTTATCTCAGATGGGGCTGTTTCCAAACCCCTCACTTCTGAGGGCCCTGCGGCTTTGACCTGCTCATACCTCCTGAGGGAGGGTCTCACTGAGCACTGGCCAGTGCCGGCCTGCCCCCTGAAATGTTTGCACAACTGTGCTGCTGCTGATGCCCAGAGACTGCACCTGTGTGTCAATTTGCTCCAGAAAACGTTTGCGTGATCATGTAGCAGCAGCGTTTCAGGGGTTATGGTAAATTGCAATACCCTTCTGGCGCCAGACTTCAGTGAACCGTTAATGTCCTTGTTCCAAAACTTGCAAATGTGGCTGTTCTCCGGGGTCTGCTGGTACCTTTGCCTGTGGGGAGGCCACACAGCCTCTACCAAATGTCCTCCCAGCAGAGAAATCACCTCTCCCCATGTGGCCTGGAGACCCCTCGGACCTTGCTGTGTGCTCCTGGGATTCGGCCTTCCCAGCAGAGCACCGCTAGGTATCAACCTACAGAGTTTCAGACTCTGTGCTCCCCTTGTTTATAAAGTCTTAATGGAATTTAAACCCTCTCTTTCCTCCTTTCTTCCTTTTTTGGTCAGTCTACTCTTTCTCTTTCTCTCCAGCTGCTCTTGGGGCATAGTGCTTTCCCTATACTCTCCCCCTTGTCTCTGCCCTCTCTCTGCAAGCAAAAACAGCTTCCTGCCCTCCACAGCTTCTCTCTCCCCCAGTTTGCCTCTTCATGCCACGTACCTAATGAGTTCTGTGGTTCAAGTTGTGCAGATTGTTGTGTTAATCCTCAGATAAATTTTCTATATGTGCAAGACGGTTTGGTGTTGATCTAGCTGCATTTTGTGGATGAGAGATACAAAAAAGTTCCATGCTGTTCTGCCATCTTGACTCCCCACTTGTACGTTTCTAAAGACTATGAGAAAAATAGAGAAAGTCACTAAATTCTGTTACTAATAACTAAAATGTCACTTCTGAGAAAATAAATAGAAATAAGAATATGTACTCTTTTGGAAATTGAAAGAAAACAAAAGACTGAAACTAATGTATATTGGATAGTTAGCAAGTATGATATATCACATCTATTTTATGATAGATGCAATTTAGATTAGGAAGCTGAAAATTTGTCTGATTAAATTACTAACCCAAGGATGGATCATATGTTTTGCATAGTTTAAGGCTGGCCCTAGCAAAGCTTAAAGCCTTTACTTTGCCCACACACCTACTCTACCTCTGTTCTTCTGAGATATTTTCAAATATTGAATAAAAATTAATGAGTGAGTAGAATACCATGTTTAACCTTAAATTTACAATAATGATTTTCAACTGACAAGGACTTATTTTTGCAAATAAGAACTTTTTCTTTTCTTAAACAAGTAGGTCATTCTAGTTCACTGTCTTGAGAGTCAGACCAAGTGCTTTAAATAAATGAACATCAATTTAAAATTTTTAAACACGTTCTTGATGTTTTTGTTCATTTTTGCATTTTGTTTTTGCTTTAGACTTCTTTGAGGAACTAGGAAATGGTAGAGACACTCCTGAGAAAAATACCCATTTGCCCAAAAATGTTTTTAGATATCCCCTAGAGCCTTTCCTTATACCCAAGTTTTAAAATCTCTGAAAGAGAGGACTGAAAGGGGAGGTCTAAATAATATCACAAGTATTTGTTTACAAGTTTAGAAGAAATCATGGGTTAATTTCTCAGAAAACAAAGAGTTTTAAAAGTAGCATGAATTACTGAAAATTACTATTGATGGAAGCACACATTGGAAGAGACTTGAAATATTACTAAATAATGACAAGATTCAGTGTAATTATTATGCTGCTTAGGACAGATATAAAAATTTGCTTTTAGTAAGGAAATACAGCACATTTGCACTTGAAATTTTATTATGCTGATTTCTTAAGCATATATATGTGAAACCTCCATAAATAATAATTTTTAATTCTTTGTGAAAGTTGTATTTGTGCTATGCAGTGATTTGATTTTTTTTCTCTTTCTTCTTCCTCTTTCCTGCAATGTCTGGCTAATGCTTACATCCCTCGAAACTTCAATTTCTGCTGATGCTGGGCGGCCTTTCTACTCAAAGAGTAAGAGTAAATAATAGGAACAGAACAAATAAGCTTCATTTGTCAGTGTTCATTGGTCTTTATTAATCCTCTGGGCCACACTCTATGTCTCCACAGCTAAATGTGCTGTTTTCTGGGATGTGTAAAAGTAGTCTTTAATAAAAAATATACCTAGTCATCTCTGGGAACAACACTTCCTATTTGGATGAGGATAACCACCTGGACATTGGGTGCTGTTTAAGTTTGAATGGTAGTTTAAGAAAAACAAACTAATTTGTTCAAGAGCAGCATGAAAAACCCGAGGGAGATTGCTTAGTGCTGTTGGCATTACAAGTATTTGAAACCAATTGTGCCTTGTGTCCAGGGACCATATCGACTAGAAAGCATTAAAATTCCATGCAGTCAGCCCTGGACATGCTTGGAAGGACTCAGGATCCTTCTTCAACAGGATAAGACTTGGAGAGTATAAATATTTTTAATGGATTCAGTTTGAGTTCCCTGCTCTCAGTAATGTCAGCCAACAAGTAAGTACTTTATAAGTGCATATTCGAATTCTTATTCCCTTTGTATTTTTGTTCAATTTTACCAGAAGAAAGAACTGATAACTAATAAACAGAAAAGTCACTCTTTTTTTTTTTTTCNGCCAGTCACTCTTTTGAAGTGCCTAGATAAGATCTATTCTACTCATCTGTCAGTATTTGGATTTTTTCCTGAATGCAATCTGTATTTCCCAAAATATAAAGGAGCAATGTCTACGTTTTCTAAAGAAATCTGGGGTATACCTTTTATTTTTAAACCATCTACTAACTCACGGATACAAAATCTTTGTATTTGAGAGAAAAAGGAGCACAGAACTTTCTGGGTGCATTGATTTGCTCAAGTAGATTTCTTTACAGGTAGAACAAATATGTGAAAAATCAGAATCCTTTTAATATGTAGCTATATTTGGTTAATAACACAATGAAATTTTATATTATCTTTTATATTAATCTCAGCATGAGTTTATTTAGCCAATTTTAAATCCTGTCTCTAAGTTGACTTTTCTTTCATTCCTGCTTTTTTTTTTTTACATGAAACTTTCAAAGGTCAATAGTACATTGTTTTTCTGATGTCATTTTAATAAAGTACCTCCCTCTTAATTTGGTCTGGGATATAAGAAGTTTGGAGGTCACCTCTGTCTTAATAACAGGTAAAAAGCTAAAGAAACTAAAAAAGAAACAATTTTAGATTCATAACAAAGAGAGGTCACGGGTAACTGCTGCCCCCCAAACTGGACAAACAGGTGCAAACAGAGAACATAACTTACTAGCGCAGAACTCACAAGCCATAATCTCTGCAGGAATCAGTGCCAGGGAAGGAAAATCTGAATTGTAATTGGCAAATTGTCTCAAGTTGTGGACAACTCTGAGACTCAAAGACACCAGGGGCACCCAGTCACATGGGGGCCTGACACTACTGAGTTTAGCACCAGAAATTCCACATAGTTCTCATAGTAAAAATTATGAGTAAAAAATCCTTTCTGCTTCCTGCAGAGGGAGAGTAAAAAAACCGTTTTGAAATACACCAGAGCACTCTGCTCTTGAAAATGTTTGTCTTCAGGAGAGGTTAATTATCCAGAGTCCAGTGTGCCATGGTTTTACCAGAGCTTTACTGAACTGTGGGAAGGGAAATACCCAATTCCAGCCCAATTAGGCATTCTGTACCTCTAAGAGGGGAGATAAAAACTGAGAAACATTTGTGTAGTTCAGAGTCCAGAGTCCTAATGTCACTAAGAGACTGAGGCCTAATTATAGAACTATAGAATGCTTCCCCCTCCCCCAACATATTATCACTGAGTTACTAAAGGTCTATTTATAGCATTTCCCGTTACCTAGCATGTCATGAAAAAAAAAAAAAAAGAAAAAAAGAGAGAGAAGACAGGTTGAAGAGATAGAGTAAGCCTCAGTCCCAGACTCAGATACTGCAAGGGTGTTAGAATTATTAGACCAGGAATTTAAAACAACTGTGTCCTTTTATAATACTTTTTAAAAATGTTTATTTGTTTTTGAGAGAGTGTGTGCAAGTCGGGGAGGGGCAGAGAGAGAAGGAGAGAGAGGATCCTAAGCAGGCTCTCTGGTAGTGGGCTCTGAGCTGACAGCAAAGAGCCTGACATGGAGCACAAACCCACAAACTGTAAAATCATGACCTGAACTGAAGTAGGATGCTTAACTGACTGAGCCACCCAGGTGCCCCTATTTTTGCATTCTTAATTGATCTAACAAATAATAGTTTATTCAAAATAATAATAGCAGCAATGTATTTGACCATGTCCATACATATTATGTATATATATGTGTACTATCTATGCTTATATATGCCTATGTGTGCTTATATATAAGTACAATGAATGGCATCAGTGATACAAAGGATAAGAGACTGGAATTGGGATCATTTTGTTATTAAAAGGCGTTATACTGATGAAGTGGTATCATATTATTTGAAAGTGGACTTGGAGTACTTATAAATGTATATTGCAAACTTTAAAGAAACCAGTAAGAAAAGTTTAAAAAAAAAAGGGAAGAAGTAAACTAGATACACTAAGACTGGAGAGAAAATGGAATTACATAAAATGCCCAGTTAAAGTTACAAAAGGAAGAAAAAAGAGTAGAAGACAAGAACAGGAACAAAGAACAATAGCAACAAATAATAAACAATAGCAAATATGGTAGATATTAATCCAGCTATATCAATAATCACTTCAAACATCAGTGGTCTAAATCTACCAATTAAAAGATTAAAATTGGGTGGCTCAGTCAGTTAAGTGGAGACTTCGGGTCAGGTCATGATCTAGCTGTTCATGAGTTCAAGCCCCACATCAGGCTCTGTGCTGACAGCCCAGAGCCTGGAGCCTGCTTCAGACTCTGTCTCCTTTTCTCTCTGCCCTTCTCCTGCTCATGTTCTGTCTCTCTGTCTCTCAAAAATAAATGTTAAATTTTTTTTAAATTGTTAGAACAGATCTAAATATGAGACCAAACCTTATGTTGTCTACAAGAAACTCACATAAATATAAAGAGGCATATAGATTAAAAGTAAATGAATGGAGAAAGATATACTATGCTAACAGTAATCAAAAGAAGGCAGGAGTAGCTATATTAATTTTGGTAGAGTTGACTTCAGAGAAAAAGAAGTTATCAGGGATAAAGACCAACACATTTTAATGACAAAGGGGCCAATACTCTAAGAAGACATAATAATCTTTGACATGTATGTGCTTACCAACAGAGTCAGACTATGTGAGGCAAAACCTGATCAAAGTAGAAAGAGAAGTAGATGACTCCACTATTATAATTGGATGCATCAACACTCCTCTAGCAGAAATGGACAGATCCAGCAAGTAGAAAGTCAGAAGACACATAGTTGAACTCAGCAACACCATCAATCAACTGGATATAATGAATGTCTCTAGACTGTTTGTCTAGCAACAGTAGAATATATTTTCATCTCTAGCTTACATGAAATATTTACCAGAATAAACCTCATTCTGGGGAGAAAAAAACACCTTAAGAAATTTAAAAGAATAGAAATCATACAAAGTCTGACTTCAGACCACAATTAAATTAAACTATAAATCAATAACAGAAGCTGAAAAATCTCAAGATACTTGGAGATGAAGCAAGGGATTTCCATAAAACACATGAGACAAGTAATCTCAAGAGAAATTAAAAGATATTTTGAATTAAATGAAAATAAAAACAATTTAACAAAATTTGTGGAATCCAATGAAAACAGTGTTTAGAGGAAAACTTATAGCATTGAATGCAGATATTAAAAAATGAAGATCTAAAATCAATCATTTAAGCTTTCACCTTAGTAAATTAAAAAAAAGAAGATCAAATTAAGTCCAAAATAAGCAGAAGAGAAGAAATAATAAAAAGTAGAGCAGAAACCAATAAAATATCAAAAAAGGAAAGCAGTAGAGAAAATCAACAAAGTTGAAAGCTGGCTCTTTTAAAAGGTTAATATCATTAATAAGCCTCTAGCTAGGCTAGCTAAAAAAAACAACAAAAATAAACCCCCCAAAAAACACAGAGAGGACAAAAGTGAATACTATTAGAAATAAGTGAGGAATAATCAACAAAATGAAAAGGCAACATACAAAATGGGAAAAGATATTTGCCAATGACATATCTAATAAAGGGTTAGTATCCTAAATATGTAAAGAACTTATAGAACTCAATACCCAAAACCAAATAAGCAAGTTAAAAAATTGGCAGAAGACATAATAGACAGTTTTCCAAAGAAGACACAGATGGCAAACGGACACATGAAAAGATGCTCGACATCACTCATCATCAGGGAAATACGAATCAAAACTATAAGAAGATGTCACCTAACACCTGTCAGAATGAGTAAAATCAATAACACAAGAAACAACAGGTGAGAATCTGCTTGCACTGTTGGTGGGAATGCAAACTGATGCAGCCACTTTGGAAAGCAGTATGGAGGTTCCTCAAAAAGATAAAAGTAGAACTACTCTATAATCCAGCCATACTAATTCAAAGGGATACTTGCACCCCAATGTTTATGGCAGAGTTATCTATAATAACCAAATTACAGAAAGAGCCCAAATGCCCATCAACTAATATATGAATAAAGAAGTGGTATTATACATATTTGTTTTATATTATATATATAAAATAGGAATTTACTCAGCTATCAAAAAAGAATGAAATCTTGGGGATGCCTGGATGGCTCAGTCGGTTAAGTCTTGGACTTTGGTTCAGGTCATGATCTCACGGCTCGTGAGTTTGAGCCCCGGGTTAGGCTCTGTGCTTCAGTCTGAAGCCTACTTTGGATTCTGTGTCTCCCTCTCTCTCTGCCCCTCCTTTCCTTGCACTCTGTCTCTCTCAAAATTAAATAAACATTAAATATTTTTAAAAAGAATGAAATCTTGACATTTGAAATGACATGGAAGGAACTAGAGAGTATTATCCTAAGCAAAATAAGTCAGTCAGAGAAAGACAAATACTATATAATTCCACTCATGTGGAATTTAAGAAACAAAACAAATGAACATAGAGGGGGGAAAAAGAGAGACAAACTGAGAAGCAGACTCCTAACTATAGAGAACAAACTGATGGTTGCCAGAGGGAAGGTGGGCAGGGGGATGGGTTGAATGGATGATGGGTATTAAAGAGGGCACTTATGATGAGAACCATGTGTATTATATAGGTGCTGAATCACTCAATTCTACACCTAAAACTAATATTACACTGTATGTTAACTAACTGGAATTTTTTTAAAAACTTGGAGAAAAAATAGAAATAACTGTGGAGACATCACTATATATCCCATGGACATTAAGAGAATAATAAAAGAATACTGTGAACAACTCTATGCCCATAAATTTGATAACCTGGATGAAATGAACCAATTCCTTGAAAGACACAATCTGCCAAAACTCTTGCAAAAAGAAATAGATAATTGGAATAGGCTTATATCTAATAAATAAACTGGATTGGTAATTAATAACCTTTCAAAACAGAAAACACCAGGCCCAAATAGATTCACTGGTGAATTCTAACAGACATTTAAGGGGGGAGTTGCACCAATTCTCTATAATCTCTTTCAGAAGATAGAATCTGAGGGCATATTTCCTAGCTCAGATTGGCAGTTTCTTACAAAACTAAGCATAGTTTGGCCATATGATCCAGCAATCACACTCCTTAGTATTTACCTAAATAAACTGAAAACTCACATCCACACAAAAACTTGCACACACATATTTATAGCAGTTTTATTCATAATTGCCAGAACTTAAAACCAACCAAGATGTCCTTCAGTATGTGAATGGATAAGTAAACTGTGATATATCCAGACTACAGAATATTCCTCCATGCTAAAAAGAAGTGAGCTATCAAGCTATGAAAAGACATGGAGGCAACTTCAATGCATATTCCTAAGTGAAAGAAGCCACTCTAAAAAGACTTCATATTGTTTGATTCCAATATATGCCCTTCTGGAAAAGGCAAAACTTGGGCGAGTGCAAAAGAAACAGTGGTTACTAAGGGTTAGTGGGAAGAAGGGATGACTAGGTGGAGCACAGAGGATACTTAAGGCAGTGAAACTTGTCTGAACGATACTATGATGCTGGATACATGGGAAATTTAGTAAGGTTGTGCATACACCATAGAATGTGCAACACTAAGAATGAACCCTAATGTAAACTATGGATTAGAAAACCTGTGGGTTTCCTAAGTGACCTTGGACAATTTACTAACTCTCTCTAAGCCTTAGTTTCCTCCTCTGTTAAATAAATATATCTGTACAGGAAGTCAAAGTAACATTTTTGAGGGGATAATAATGA
This sequence comes from Crocuta crocuta, assembly GCF_008692635.1. Classification (NCBI taxonomy): domain Eukaryota; kingdom Metazoa; phylum Chordata; class Mammalia; order Carnivora; family Hyaenidae; genus Crocuta; species Crocuta crocuta. The sequence continues at coordinate 305,398 of NW_027531893.1, forward strand.
TGTGTTAGTGTAGGTTTATCAATTGTAACAAATGTCCACTCTGGCGAGAGATGTTGATGATGGCTATGCATGTGTGGAGTCAGGGGGGTGTGGGAAATCTCTGTACCTTCCATTCAGTTTTGCTATGACTCTAAAACTGTGCTAAAACATAAAGTCTATTTTAAAAGATCCACATTTTCTAATTTTAAACTACATTAATATAGAAGGTTTTTTTAGAACATGTTTTGTATGGGCATATATATTTCATACTACTTTCAAATCAATTTATGAGGTGACTTCAAGCTTTTTTTGTAAGGAAGATCTTGAAATCTTTCCAAATTGTTATATTTAATATGGGGACCTGACATCTTTTAGCTTTCTGAACCTAAGTGCACATAAAAAATATACAAATATCTTATAATCTTCCCAAATAAAAAAAATTAACATTCATATGAAATACCTTATAATGCAAGTTGTTGTATTTTTTAGTTACCTTAGTACTTATTAGTTGATTAATGTTAAATTCGATTTTAACCTATTCCAAAAAAGCAAAGCACATATTGAGGTAGGAAAAGCATGGATATCAGAGAGGAAAACATACCCAGGTCTTAATGGCTGAGAGCTTAGTGATCTAATCTTTCAGAGAAGAATTCAGAGTATTTTCCTTCATTGTTGCTCATTTTCTTTATATCTAATGACACATAATGGCTCTAAACACAAAAGTGTTCTACTTGAAATGAAAAAGATAAGGTAGTTGCTTATCAGTTTTGGGTCTTATTTTTTCAAAAGCTATCTTTTTAAAAAGTTTTATGAGTTTACAAAGAAGCAGACTTTTGTAATCAAAAGATTTATTCAGTCATACATTTATACATTCATTCCTTCATACATGCATATGTGTTCATTCAACATATACTTATTGAACACTCCCACCATGCCTGACACAATACAAGGCATCACGAATGTAAAAAGGAATTACAACTATGGTCCACAAGGATCTAGCAGAGTGATAGATAAGAAAGTCTCACAAATAGGGAATCATTGAACATTATGGCAAGTGCAATAAGAGGGATATGCATTTTCACACCAAGAAAGGTATACCTCTTACGTTGGGGAAGATTCCTCAATTAGGAATTAAAAAATCTATATTCTATTCTAAGATTTTTCACTGAAAAAACCTATGAGTTTCCTAAGTGACTTGGACAATTTATTTACTCACTCTGAATCTTAGTTTCCTCTTCTGCTGAATAAGTATATATGTACAATAAGTCAGAGTCACTTTTTTAAGACATTCTTTTTTAAATTTTATTTTATTTCCAGTATCATTGACATACAGTGTTATATTATTTTCAGTTGTACATTCAGAGTCACTTTTGAGAATAAAATGAAGTCTGTCCAAATGCTCCAATGTTCTTCAGAACACTAGTTTTGATTTAAAAAAAAAAAAACCAAAAACAGAACAAATTATCTCCTTGACCATATTAATTTTGGCTATTTCTCCTCTTAAAGGGTCAGAGTGCACCTTACCATAATCCCAATTAATTCTACAGAAAACAACTTTCTTTAATTTAATTGAATTTAGAGTTTCCCTAATTTATTAGTCTCTGATTTTGCTTATAAATGTACTGCTAAACTTATTTTGGGTATCTGTTCTATGTGGTAACATTATTAAAATTTAAAGTCCTCTATAGTTGGCAAGCATTTAAGTACATACTCTCTTTTATGTTATTATTTCTTCTATATTTAAATATATAATATGTAATAATTTTATTATTATTAATGAATATATCTTTAGTTTTTTAAATT
>NW_027531893.1:307209-314566 GCF_008692635.1 Crocuta crocuta
GAATATATCTTTAGTCTTTTAAATTATGAACTCCTTCAGGTGACACAATCTTTCCTATTTATATTCCCCAGAGTTTGGCTTTAATGTTTACTGAATAGATATGTAAGAGTATATAAGAATTTATACATTTTGCTTATTTAAATTATAAACTCAAACTGAATTGTGTAGGTGAACATATGATTTTTGTCAGTTTTTTAATAATGTATTTTTTTGTATTGTCTAATTCCCTTTTAACAAACATTTATTAGGCACCTACTAAGTGCTAGGCACTATTCTGGACACTATAGATACACCAGAAAATAAAGCACCCCAAAACACCAGCCCCCATGGAGCCTCCACTCTTATGGACAGAAAAAGACAATTAAAAAATAAATAAGTAAATTGAATAGTATGTTAGGAATTAGTAAGTGTTATGAAGAATTTAAGCAGGGAAGTGGAAGAGGGAGTGTCGAGCACTGTGGTTTGCAATTTCAAATGTTGAACCAAGGAAGGGCACACAGAGGCTACATCTGAACAAAGACTACAAGAGAGTGAGAGTGAGCATTTTAGGCTGAGAGAACAAGAATTGCAAAGGCCCTGAGACAGGAGTGTGCCTGGAGTCCTTCAGGAACAAGGGAGCAGTTGTGCCTGTACCTGGAGTGAGTCAGAGAGAGAATGAGAAACCTGATCATGTAAGGCCTTGTAGGCTGTTGTAAGAACTTTGAGTTTTACTGTGAATGAGATGGGAAGCCGTGGGGGGGTTGAACCAAGATGACATACATTGAGCTGCATTTGTAAACAGGATCACTTTGCTTATAATGCTAGTACAGATTGTGATGAGGCAAGGTAGAGGCAGGGAGGCTAGGTAGGCAGGAGATGATGGTGACCTGGATTAAGTGGGTAGGAGTCATCATCATGAGATGTGGTCAGTATTTGGACACACTTTGAGTTAAAGTCCGTATTTGTTTTACTTATGGGAAGTGGGCCAAAGAAAGGAATCAAGGGTAATAACAAGGTTTTTTAAGCTATGTGAATGGAAGGATTGAGTTGTTACAGAGAGGCAAAGGTTGATGTGTAGAATAGAACCTCATTGTAGAAAGGTTGTCAGAGGAGATTGCTCAACATCTAAGAGGAGAAATCAGGTAGGGAATTGGGTCTTGAGTCATGAGGTTAGCAGGACAATTTTTTTTTTTTTTAATAGGCTTCACATCCAGCATAGGGCCCAAAGTGAGAATTGAACTCATGACCCTGAGGTCAAGACCTGCGCTGAGTTCAAGAGGCAAACACTTAACCGACTCAGGTTCTCCAGGACAGTCTTGATTAAAGACATGAATGTGAAAGTCATTAGTGTGTGGATGGTGTTTATGGTCCTGGAATGGAAGAGTGCGCCCAGGGAATGATTATAGTTGGGAAAGATGGGAGATTCAATGATTGTGGAATCCAACGTCTATGAATATGGAAGTATATATGTGTGTGTGTGTGTGTGTGTGTGTGTGTGTGTTAAGGAAGTGAAATGGAAGTATGCTTGTATGTTGATGGAATGGTGCAAAGAGTGCTTATCTAGACAAAGACTTGCTAGAGCAAAGTCCTAGAGAGACAATTAGGGTTGGAATCCAGTTTGCTGGTGGAGGGATCCAGTGTGTTCCACTTAACCGTGCTGGGGGCTTTCCCAGGAACCTTGTCTAGTAAGTGTTGCTCTAATAGTTTTACAAAAGAGAATACTGAGACTCAGAGAATTTAAGGAATTTGCAAATGTAACATTGCCAGTCAGAAGCAGAGCTCAGATTCCAGTTGTATTCTACTCCAAATCCAGTGCTCCTTCCACTTTCTCACAGCTGGAGAGCCATTAAAATGGTGACTTTAATGAGATATTTAACTTTGTGCATATAACTGGAGAAAAAGTGAAAAAACAAAAGTGCTATGTTAAGTAAATGTATTGCTTACTAATTATGTAGGGCTCAATTTGTACACTGTGTTCTCCATATTTTTCTTATTTATCCTCTCTGCCTCTTGACCTCCAAAGCACATTTGCCTCTCACATAAAGGGGAGGGTATGATTGGACCGAAGTATGATATACAATATACTTCTAAAAAAATTTACTATGGGAAGAGATCCAAATTATAGTTTTCCCCCCCTAAATATGCATTTTTAGATTTTATTAACAGATCTAATGTCTTCCCTAGTAGAAAAGAGATATTTGAAAATGGATTCTATTTTAACTATAACTCAGGCTTCATAAGTCCCATAAAATTAAAAGTAATAATGGAGTGCCTGAATGGCTCAGTTGGTTGAGCCTCCAACTCTTGTTTTCAGCTCAGGTCATGATCCCAGGGTCACGGGATCGAGCCCCACATCAGGTTCTGTACTGAGCATGGAGCCTGCTTAAGATTTGTTCTTTCTCTCTCTCTCTGCCTCTCTCTCTCTCTCTCTCTCTCTGTCTCTCTCCGTCTCCCTTCTCCTCTCCCTCTCTCTCCCTCTCTCTCTCACCTTCTCTCTCTCCGTCCCTCTGTCCCTCTCCCCTGCTTGTGTGCATGCCTCTCTCTCTAAAATAGTAAAATAAAAGAATTAAAAGTAATGATATTAAACATGATCTTCTCGCAGATAGATTTTAATGAAGACAACATTGGGACCTTACTTTCCGTGTGAGCCACTGAGCTTGTTGTGATCCTTCGTAACCCATGACTACAGTATTTTCAGAGTTTGGTCATTGGTCAGATGATCTCCAGGTGAAAGGATAGGAATGACTCAGCATAAACTCAGCTCTACAACAGTCAAAGAGGTCACAGAGTGGGACCCACTATTGGCTCTGTGAGATAAACATTATTTTTAACCTTCTAAAATGTTTTCTAGCACATTGGAGGAAACCCAGCATAGCAGAACTCGAATGGCCTTATTTCTTAGAGATGGATTAGTACCGAGAGTAATTGAATATTATTTTATGAGTTAACTTTTCAAACAAATTTAATGAGAATCCTTTTTATGTTACTTAGTTCTCAACTGAAGGGGTATCAGTGCACAAAACTATTTTTTTTTTGTTTTTTTAAAATCCTCTGTTTGTGTGAAGGTTATATATCGAGTAGAGACAGACAGTGAGCAATAAAGATGACTAACAAGTAAATGATATAGTATGTTACAAGTTCATGAGTGCTCTGGAAAAAAATACATCAGGCTAAGGGGAATTGAGGATGGGGAGAATTATATTAGTTATAAATCTTCTCTTTGATGCTATCAATTTTAATAAGGACATGAATATTCTGAAAGCAGAGAATGACTTCAGATCAGCAGAAAGAAGTTTCTCATGTGTTATGTATAATGTTTTCTGCTTTTAGTCTGTAGACTGTAGTACTGAATTTTGATGGCATAGCAGTTGTGTGGAAATTGGATGAACTTCACTGTCACCCTTTGAAATCCTTGTTTCTGCCAGGTCAAATATTTCAAAATCTCTTGTTAAGGACATTTTGAGCATGTTCCTTTCTTGGGGACATTTTCATCTTTAATAATAACCAACTTAGAGAAAGTAGGACAGAGCAACTAGGATATTTTGAAGACAACAAAGAAATAGATGCTTCATTGATAATTGCTTGGCAATCTGTAAGTCTAGGTGTTTAAAAAACATCAGTTGTATTTCTAAAATTTGAATAAGGTCACAGATAACAATACCATCCTGTAAAACTCTGATAATAAAACTAATGAAATTGGAAGCTAGTGATATTTCATAAGACAGTAAAAGGAGAAAAGAAGATCAGATAATTATTTTTGTATTTCCCCATACCCCACACTTGTCAATGAGAAGCTTTAGGGGAAAGACTTAGATTATTTCTGCATCTCCAAAGCTGAGCACAGGACCTAACATAAAGTGCATTTGTTATTAGATACTAAAGTTCATTTTTTAAATGTTTATGTATTTTTGAGAGAGAGAGACAGTACAAGTGAAGGAGGTACAGAGAGAGAGGAAGATCCGGAATCTGCAACAGGCTCCAGGCTCTGAGCTGTCAGCAGATGGGCTGATGCATGGGTTCAAACCCACCAGCTGTGAGATCATGACCTGAGTTAAAGTTGGAGGCTTAACCAACTGAGCCACCCAGAAGAGCCTAGATAATAAAGTTCTAATGAATCACCTGGGATACTTATTTCAAATATATAATCTTGGGCTCTGTGCTGACAGCTCAGAGCCTGGAGCCTGTTTCTGATTCTGTGTCTCACTGTCTCTCTGTCTGCCCCTCCACCACTCATGCTCTGTCTCTCTCCCAAAGGTGAATAAACATTAAAAAAAATTTTTTTAAAAAGGGGCACCTGGGTGGCTCAGTGGATTAAGTGGCCGACTTCAGCTCACTTCATGATCTCGCAGTCTGTGGGTTTGAGCCCTGTGTCAGGCACTGTGCTGACAGCTCAGAGCCTGGAGCCTGTTTCTTTTTTTGTGTTTTTGCTTGTTTATTTTTTTTTATTTTTTAGTTTTTTAAAAATAGTTTATTGTCAAGTTGGTTTACATATAACACCCAGTGCTCATCCCAGCAAGTGCCCTCACCCATGCCCATCACCTCCCTTCCCCTCTCCCCCACCCCCATNTATGAACATTGGGGTACATGTGCCCCTATGCATCAGCACTCCTGAATCCCTTGAGTAAATTGCTAGCAGTACTACTGCTGGGTCATAAGGTAGTTCTATTGTTAATTTTTTGAGGAACCTCCACACTGTTTTCCAGAGGGGTTGCACCAGCTTACATTCCCACCAACAGTGGAGGATGTTTCCCATTTCTCCACATCCTTGCCAGCATCTAGAGTCCCCTTATTTGTTCATGTTAGCCACTCTGACCGGCATGAGGTGATATCTCAGTGTGGTTTTGATTTGTATTTCCCTGATGATGAGGGGCCCTGAGCATCATTTCATGTGTCTGCTGGCCATTTGGATGTCCTTTTTAGAGAAGTGTCTGTTCATGTCTTCTGCCCATTTCTTTACCGGATTATTTGTTTTTCGGGTGTGGAGTTTGATGAGTTCCTTATAGATTTTGGATGCTAGCCCTTTATCTGATATGTCATTTGCAACTATCTTTTCCCATTCTGTCAGTTGCCTATTAGTTTTACTGATCGTTTCCTTTGCCATGCAGAAGCTTTTTATCTTGATGAGGTCCCAGTAGTTCATTTTTGCTCTTGATTCCCTTGCCTTTAAGGATGTGTCAAGTAAGAAATTGCTGCGGTGGAGGTCAAGGAGGTTCTTTCCAGCTTTCTCCTCTAGGATTTTGATGGTTTCCTGTCTATCATTCAGGTCCTTTATCCATTTTGAGTTTATTTTTGTGTATGGTGTGAGAAAATGATCTAGTTTNCTCGTAAAATGAGACTGGAAGTTTTCCTTCGATTTCTATTTTTGGAATAGTTTGAGAAGAATGGGTATTAATTTTGTTTTAAATGTCTGGTTGAATNATGCTCATGTTGCTCTCCATCTAGTTTCTTGAGGTGTGCTGTTAGATTTTATACTTGCGCTTTTTCTAATTTCTTGAAATAGGCCTGGAGTGCAATGTACTTTCCTCTTAGGACTGCCTTTGCTACATCCCATAGAATTTGGATTGTTGTATTTTCATTTTCATTTGTTTCTACATATTTTTTAAATTTCTTCTCTAATTGCCTGATTGGCCCATTCATTCTTTAGTAGGGTGTTCTTTAACCTCCATGTTTTTGGAAGTTTTCTAGACTTCTTCCTGTGATTGATTTCAAGTTTCGTGGCATTGTGATCTGAAAGTGTACATGGTATGATCTCAATTCTTTTATATTCATTATTCATTGAGAGCTACTTTATGTCCCAGTATGTGATCTATCTTGGAGATTGTGCCATATGCACTTGAGAAGAAAGGAATTCCATGGCCTCAGGATGTAGAGTTCTAAATATATCTCTCAAATCCATCTGGTCCAGTGTGTCATTCAAGTCCATTGTTTCTTTAGTGATTTTCTGTCTAGTTGATCTATCTATTGCTGTAAGTGGAGTATTAAAGTCCCCTGCTATTAGCACATTCTTATCCATAAGATTGTTTCTGTTTGTGATTGTTTTATATATTTAGGTGCTCCCATATTTGGTGCATAGACATTTACAATTGTTAGCTCTTTCTGATGGATAGACCCTGTATTTATTATATAATGCCCTTCTTCGTCCCTTGTTACTGTCTTACTTTAAAGTCCAATTTGTCTGATATAAGTATAGCTACTCCAGCTTCCTTTTGACTCCAGTAGCATGATATATTTTTCTCCATCCCCTTAATTTCAATCTGAAGGTGTCCTCCGATCTAAAATGAGTTTCTTGTAGATAGCAAATAGATGGATTTTGTTTTTTTATCCATTCTGCTACCCTACGTCTTTTGATTGGAGCATTCAGCCCATTTACATTCAGTGTTATTATTGAAAAATATGGATATAGAGTCATTGTGTCCTTTGTAGGATTATGCTTGTGGTGGTGTCTCTGGTACCTTGCGTTCCTTGCAACATTTCCCTCAGAGAGTCCCCCTCANTCCAGTAGCATGATATATTTTTCTCCATCCCCTTAATTTCAATCTGAAGGTGTCCTCCGATCTAAAATGAGTTTCTTGTAGANCTTGCTGGATAGAGGATTCTTGGCTGCATATTTTTTTTCTGTTCATCACATTGAAGATTTCCTGCCATTGCTTTCTGGCCTGCCAAGTTTCAGTAGATAGGTCTGTCACCACTCTGATAGGTTTCCCTTTATATGTTAGGGCCCTTTTATCCCCGGCTGCTTTCAAAATTCTCTCTTTGTCCTTATATTTTGCCAGTTTCACTATGATATGTCGTGCAGAAGATCAATTCAAGTTACGTCTGAGGGGAGTTCTCTGTGCCTCTCAGGTTTCAATGTCTGTTTCCTTCCCCAGGTTGGAGAAGTTCTCTGCTATAATTTGTTCCAGGACTCTTTCAGAACCTTTCCCTCTCTCTTCCTCTTCTGGGATTCCTATGATACAGATATTGTTCTGTTTGATTGTATCGCTGAGCTCTCAAACTCTCCTTTCGTGTTCCTGGATCAGTTTATCTCTCTTTCTCTCAGCTTCCTCTTTTCCTATAATTGTGTCTTCTAAATCACTCATTCTCCTTTCTGCCTCTTCAATCCGTGCATTGGACGCCTCCATTTTATCATGTATCTCATTTATAGCATTTTTTAATTCATCACAACTATCTTTAAGCTCCGTAGTCTTTGTGGCAATAGTTTCTCTGTTGTCTTCCATGCCTTTTTCAAGCCCAGCGACTAGTTTTATGACTATTGTTCTAAATTCTTGTTCAGTTATGTTGCTTATATCTGTTTTGAGCAGTTCTTTAGCTGTCATTTCTTCCTGGAATTTCTTTGGAGGAGAGTTCTTCCGTTTCATCATTTTGGTTAGCTTTCTAT
>NW_027531893.1:319344-327524 GCF_008692635.1 Crocuta crocuta
GTGATTTTCTGTCTAGTTGATCTATCTATTGCTGTAAGTGGAGTATTAAAGTCCCCTGCTATTAGCACATTCTTATCCATAAGATTGTTTCTGTTTGTGATTGTTTTATATATTTAGGTGCTCCCATATTTGGTGCATAGACATTTACAATTGTTAGCTCTTTCTGATGGATAGACCCTGTATTTATTATATAATGCCCTTCTTCGTCCCTTGTTACTGTCTTACTTTAAAGTCCAATTTGTCTGATATAAGTATAGCTACTCCAGCTTCCTTTTGACTCCAGTAGCATGATATACTTTTCTCCATCCCCTTAATTTCAATCTGAAGGTGTCCTCCGATCTAAAATGAGTTTCTTGTAGATAGCAATAGATGGATTTTGTTTTTTTATCCATTCTGCTACCCTACGTCTTTTGATTGGAGCATTCAGCCCATTTACATTCAGTGTTATTATTGAAAAATATGGATATAGAGTCATTGTGTCCTTTGTAGGATTATGCTTGTGGTGGTGTCTCTGGTACCTTGCGTTCCTTGCAACATTTCCCTCAGAGAGTCCCCCTCAGGATTTCTTGTAGGGCTGGTTTAGTGGTGACAAATTCTTTCAATTTTTGTTTATTTGGAAAGACTTCTATTTCTCCTTCTAGTCTGAATGACAGGCTTGCTGGATAGAGGATTCTTGGCTGCATATTTTTTTTCTGTTCATCACATTGAAGATTTCCTGCCATTGCTTTCTGGCCTGCCAAGTTTCAGTAGATAGGTCTGTCACCACTCTGATAGGTTTCCCTTTATATGTTAGGGCCCTTTTATCCCCGGCTGCTTTCAAAATTCTCTCTTTGTCCTTATATTTTGCCAGTTTCACTATGATATGTCGTGCAGAAGATCAATTCAAGTTACGTCTGAGGGGAGTTCTCTGTGCCTCTCAGGTTTCAATGTCTGTTTCCTTCCCCAGGTTGGAGAAGTTCTCTGCTATAATTTGTTCCAGGACTCTTTCAGAACCTTTCCCTCTCTCTTCCTCTTCTGGGATTCCTATGATACAGATATTGTTCTGTTTGATTGTATCGCTGAGCTCTCAAACTCTCCTTTCGTGTTCCTGGATCAGTTTATCTCTCTTTCTCTCAGCTTCCTCTTTTCCTATAATTGTGTCTTCTAAATCACTCATTCTCCTTTCTGCCTCTTCAATCCGTGCATTGGACGCCTCCATTTTATCATGTATCTCATTTATAGCATTTTTTAATTCATCACAACTATCTTTAAGCTCCGTAGTCTTTGTGGCAATAGTTTCTCTGTTGTCTTCCATGCCTTTTTCAAGCCCAGCGACTAGTTTTATGACTATTGTTCTAAATTCTTGTTCAGTTATGTTGCTTATATCTGTTTTGAGCAGTTCTTTAGCTGTCATTTCTTCCTGGAATTTCTTTGGAGGAGAGTTCTTCCGTTTCATCATTTTGGTTAGCTTTCTATCTCTTGTTAATTTTAAAAGCTTGTTATGCACTCTGCCCCTGCGGGTGCTGCTGTATTAAAGAGGGCTCTTTGACTATCCAGGGCCTGTCCATTCAGGAAGTGTTCTTTGAGTGGTGTCTATTGGCTTCTCTTGTTGAGACTTTGGTTATTCTATTTCCCTACTTAGTGGTATTTGGGACTCTCCAACCTGTGCACTTTGGCTTGTTTCTTGAGGTAGCCCTCTCTGAGTGCACTGCTCTCCCCAAACTCCATGGAAAATCACCTGGAACCTGATTCTGATTCTCTCTCTCTCTCTCTCTGTCTCTCTCTGTGCCTCCTCAACTCATGTTCTGACTCTCTCCCAAAGGTGAATAAACATTAAAAAATTTTTTTAAAAAATATATGATCTTGAGCTCCATTCTATGGAATATACTTATACTAACCAAATATGTCATTTATGAAACTCAGATTTAAATCTGGCAATCCTAAGACATGGTTAAAATTAAAAAGAGGTATTGTATCCCTCTAAGGACAGATTTTGCAGCTATTTGATAAGCACTTACCTAAGTAGCAAGGGTTTGTAAAGTAATTCAGTTTTCTGTGATTCTCAACAACTTGGCTCAGATGTAGGTTTGTTTGTTACCTTCTGTTTTCAGGCTAGAAATTATTACTGGTTTTTCAGCTTGGGGGTACCTGTGATTAGTCATATAGTGGGACTCAGTAGGTGAGTGTGACTAAATAAATACAGCATATTACCATTATTAAGAATCTTCACAAATCACATATCCTGATGACATTATTTGCAGCTTCCCTTTTCATAAACAAGACTGTCATGATAAAGGAAAAGGAAAATCCAATTATTTCAGTTTGAGTGTGTTGATGTTTCAGTGGAAGTTGCCAACTAATAACCTATTTGAGTGGAGATCATGGTCCAACTACTATTTAGTTCTAAACAATTCTGATAATGAAATGATGGTGAAATTTTCTGCAGATGAGCTGATTATTTTTCCTCTGGTATGCTCATCTGTGTTTTACTTTATGCTCAAGCCAATTGATTTTCATTGATTCTGCTCCACTATCAGAAATTCCAAACCAATCTTAAAAAGTTGTCCTTACTGTTTTAGGGAAAGAAATGGTTTAAGATCCCTATAGAATTAGAGAAATATATTGTATTGATTTTCTATTGCTGTATAAAAAAGTCACCACAAATATATCAGAAGTTTTCATCAGAAGGAAAAACGTTTTGTATAACTATGTGTGGTGACTTACTGTGGCAGTCATTGGGCGATATGTACAAATATTGAGCCATTATGTCGTACACCTGAAACTAATGTTATATGTCAATTATACTTCAATAAGAAAAAAATACTTGCCATATGTTTTGGACTATAACCCCCCACAATGCCCCAGCATCTCAGAAAAGTTTGATTCATGTAGGTTAAGATAAAAAACAAGAATTGAGTGAAAATATAAACTTGAAGTTATAGAAAATCATGATTCCTTAGATGTATTGTTAGTTCTCTGGGCTTTCTTCCATTTTTGTGAGCAGGATTTGAGTCTACCTCTCTGATAGTAGAGAACAAGTTGATAGCAGCAAACTGGAAGTCTCGGGGACTTTTAAAAAGTTAATTTATGGGTTCCATATGTTTCTGTCTAAGAGGAGAATAATAATAAGAAGAAATTATCTTAGAATATATAGGGGTATCTAGGTGGCTCAGTCACGTAAACGTCTGACTTCAGCTCAGGTCATGATCTCATGGTTCATGAGTTTGAGTACTATGTGGGGCTCCATGCTGACAGCTCAGAGCCTGGAGCCTGCTTTGGATTCTGTGTCTCCCTTTCTCTCTGCCCCTCCTCTCTCTCTTTCTCTCTCTCCCTCCCTTTCCTCCCTCCCTCTCTAAAAAATAAATAAACATTTAAAAAAAGAAATTAGCTTAAAATATATAGCCAAGCTTAAGTCAAGGAAGGCCAGAAGAATATGGTTCGTTCTGAAAAGAGGGCAAGCAAGTAAACTTCAGTGTTAGAAAACAAATAAATACTTACACCTTTGGAAAGAACTTAGGAATGCTTTCACTGTGCTTGCAAGTGGTTGATGTTATATGGTCTTTACAACCTGCTAGCACAATTCTAGATATTACTTACACCAGCAGAATGCTGCTGGTCCGACAGATGACAGTTGATTGGACTTTTTAAAATTGCACTTTTCATGATAAAATCACCTCGGGGCTCAAGTACAAAAGAAATGACACTTGTATATATGAGTTTGACTCATAGATTAGAGGATATGAAATATTAATGCTATTTACACCATTCAACACCTGCTGAATATGAATTTACACAAAGTCAGTATAAAATTCCTTCTCTTTGTGAGAGGATTAGAATCATACAATGAGAGTTTAATGTATCAAAATTAGGAAAAATTTTGGTGTTTAACCTGGTTTTCAGGTAGTTGAGTATGGGGCCTATGAGAAGCAAAATGTGGAAAGAACCAAAGGCTCTGGATTTGGAAAAAGTTCTTTCATCCAATCCTCTCTAGGTGACTTATGTGTCATTGGATGAATGATTTAAATATGTTAGGGCTTCTGGTTCCTCCTCAGTAAAATGGGAACAGCCTCAGAAGGTGAACACTGAATGTTTAAGGGAGGTTCAAGTTATAGATGACCATAATAATGTGTGTTATTATTTTCCAGTCTTTCCAAGCTATCTACCATCCAAGTATTTACTTAATAGGGAAGAGGCAGGTTGAAATAACTCCCACAGTCAAATCACAGTATGGGATGTGGTAATAGGTTGCAGCGATCTGGGATCTCTGAAGCTCCACGAGACTGCATTTGTATCTGTTCTCACTTCAGCCATACTCAGTCCCAGGAAGTATTTCTCTGTGCGAAATCACTTAATCAGCTTAAATCTTTGTTCTACATGAAGAAAAGTAAAAAACAAACAGGTTAAAGATCTCTATTTACTTCTTTTGTGTACTAATGTTTTGCATTGAATAGTACTTTAAAGTTAGGCAGCATAGATGTTACCCCAATTATACCAAAGAAGGAGCTGAGCTGTCTTCCAGAAACTTGCTGGCGAGACCTTTCTAATGCACAAGATGAAAGGCCATGCTAGAGACAGAGCCAGTTTCTAGTAGAAATTGGGCTTTACTGTATCATAACACATCACAATCCTACATTTTTTTCCCTTCCCTTGCACCAACCTCTCTCTCTTCTCTCTCATTTTTAATTTATATATAGAGAAGTTAAGTGAAAGAGTTTGGCTAAATAAAAGAAAATGATGCTAAGAAACACTGCATATAAAACAGAGATCTAAAAAGATGCTTTTTGGATGTCTCTCAGGATCTTCAAGAAAATTAGAGTCTCAGGGGGCACCTGGGTGGCTCAGTCGGTTAAACGTCAGGCTTCGGCTCAGGTCATGATCTCACGGTTCGAGGGTTTGAGTCCCGCATCGGGCTCTGTGCTGAGAGCCAGCTCAGAACCTGGGGCCTGCTTCGGAGTCTGTGTCTCCCTCTCTCTCTGACCCTCCCCTGCTCACGCTGTCTCTCTCTCTCTCTCTCTCTCTCTCTCTCTCAGAAAGAAATAAAAAAACATTTAAGAAGAAAGAAAATTAGAGTCATGGTAAAAAGAAATAACTCCATTTGGGAGAAACTTGCTTACTTAGTGGCATCAAAACACACATTAATGACAAGAGAATGATGTAAGCCTTGTGCTTGGCCAATTATGGTCTCTATTAATAGATTTTAGAGGATAATTCCATCAACCATTTTTATGATTTAGTGTATCAAAATCCATAACTACTCTGTAAATAACATTGTAGAAAAAATTCATCATTGAAATTCCTGCAAACATCCCTTCTCCTTAGGTCTTTCACTTTTCATTCTACTCTCTCCATTGCTGCTAGAACTCTGTTTCTTAAATAATTTATCTAATCATGTTATTTGCTTTTGTTTAAACATCTCTGTGAATTCCAGATAGCCTTCAGTATAATAAACACTAAAGCCTCTGGCTTGGCATTCAGTGCCTCTTCCAATTTGACCAGAAATGAGCCCTTTGACCTTATTTTTGCACATGCACCTTAACTACAGATACCCGTGTATGTGACTCTATTCTAATTATTCATGTCCCACTCTTCAATAAATTTTCCATACCATTCCAAAAGACTAAGTTGTTGCAAATGCTGTCTCTGTTTAGAATATGATTTCTCCTCTTATGCCTCCAAATTCTTCTGAGGATTAAGAATTAAGTATAACTTTATTTATGTGTAAACTCTCTCTTGAACACTATGGATAGGCAGTCCTTGCTTCCTTTGAGTTCCAGGAGATAATCTTAACTCTCTATATACCATGTGCTACATTGCATAGCAATTTATCTGTTTCCATTTCTGACTTCTCTGTGGACTAGAAGATCATCTGGCACCAGGACTGTCTAACTTACTGTGAATTCCACACCACATGGTATAGTACTTGTTAAGACCAGCAGATAATCAGTAAATGTTCACCGAAGTAAATCAAGGCTCTAGAAGCTCTATTCTTTGCATTGCAAAAATGGCTTGGAATGATTCCTTTTTCACAAAAAAATCCCTTACTTATTTTTACAAATGTTTTAAGAGTCTTGATTTCATGTTCTAAGCAGGATGTAGTAGGTAACAGCAGACTAGCATTCCCCTGTAGCAATGTGGTAAAAGTGGAAACATTACAAAAATCATACTTTTGAGTTTTGAGAAATCTATAGAGTCAATAAGGATTAGGTGAAATAAAATCACAGAGGGAAACTGTATACAAATGAGCTCTGAATCACCAGTTATTTTTTCTTGCAGAGGAATTGCCAGTTCTGGTTTGAGCTAAGGGTCAGTGTTGGCCTAGGTACAGAACCTTTGCTGGGGAGAGGAAAGACCTTGTATCAGTGTGTAGGTCTGGAGCAACAAATTAGCATCTTGAGAAACCTCAAACATAAGCAATGAGCAAGAACAGAATTTAAGTTCTCATGGAATATTTAACATCAACCATCTGATGGTCCATAAAGAATTTCCAGAAATGTCAAAAGACTAGAATAGTTTAGAATTTATTCTCTGATTACAATGCAATTCAAAGAAGTCAGTAATAAGATAACAAGAAAAGCCCTACTGTCTGGAAATTAAATAACACATCTCTAAGTCATACATGAATAATTAAGAAATCAAAATAAGAGGCCCCTGGCTGGCTCAGTTGGTAGAGCATGAGACATCCCAGGGTCATGAGTTCAAGCCCACGTTGGGCATAGAGCCTACTTAAAAAAATAAAAGAAAAAACAAATAATAAAGAAATAAAAATGAAAATTAGTTTGAACTGAATCATAATGAAGATAAAACATATTTAAACTTGTGTGACACAAATAAAGCATAGTGAAATTCATGTTTATAGGGACATGTATATGTATATATTAGAGAAAAGGTGTTAAAAATTAATAATTTAAAATTTCATCTCAACAAACTAAAAAAGAGCAACATATCAAGTCTATGAAAAAGAAAAAAAGAAAAAGATAAGAGCAGAAACGGGTGGAATAGAACAAGAATAACAACTAAGATAAAAAATTTTTAGAAAAGATTAATAAAATTGATAAAACATTCTGGCAGAATGTTTAACAAAAATGGGGAAAGAATAAATTACCTTACCAGAAACTTGAAATCCATTATTAAAAACCTTCCCACAAAGAAAATACTTTACCAGAGAATTGTTCCAAATATTTAAGGAAGAATTAACATCTAGTTTATGCAGTTTCTCCCAGAAAATGAAAACAGAGGAAACATCTATCAGCTTTCTTTTCTTCCTTCTTTCTTGTTCTTTTTCTTGTTCTTTCTCTTTTTCTTTTTCTTTTTCTTTTTTTGTTTGTTTTTTGTTTGGATGTTCCCTTCTCTAATCAGTTTGCTAAGAGTCTTAATCAAGAATGGATATTTAGAAAGGTACATCTTTAATCTGGTAAAGAATATTTACCAAACCACTACAGCAAAAATTATACTCAATGGTAAAATAGAATGGTAAAATTCAATGCAAAGAGATAAGAAAAAGAAATAAAATATATCTGACAAAAGCCCATATCCAGAACATGTAAAGATATCTTAAAAGTCAATAAGAAAAAGATCATACACTGAAAAACAGATGAGCAAAATGTTGAACAGATCTGTAACAAAAAGAGAAATCTAAATAAACATATAAAGACAAGCTCAGGTTTGTTACTCATTTGAGAAATCAAAATTGAAACTATAACACCGTAATTATACAGATATACCAGGAGGCTAAAATCTAAATGAGAGAAAATGCTTAGTATTGGTGATTGTGTGGCTCAACTGGAATCCTCATATGATGTGGTTGGGAGATAAATTGGTACACTCACTTTGGAAATCTGTTTGGCAGTACTTCCTAAAGCTGAACATAGGTGAACCCTTTGACCCAGCAATTCTGTGTATGTTTATTTAAATATATGTGCTAAAATGTTCATAGCTGTACTATTCATATTAACTAAGGTTTGAAAACTAAAATGTTTATCAATAGTGGAGTGGATTAATATTAGTATGAACCATGTTCAAATTGTTGGTTTTATATGTCACATAGTTCAAATATTGGCAACAGTATATTTTTTCAATCTCTCTATCGTGATATATCAACACAGTGAATACCATATAGCAATGAGAATAAAGATTCATAACCACATGGAACAAGATAGATGAAACATATAAACATGAGGTTTAGCCAAAAAAAAAAAAAAAGC
>NW_027531893.1:327943-410168 GCF_008692635.1 Crocuta crocuta
CTTGGCTCAGATGTAGGTTTGTTTGTTACCTTCTGTTTTCAGGCTAGAAATTATTACTGGTTTTTCAGCTTGGGGGTACCTGTGATTAGTCATATAGTGGGACTCAGTAGGTGAGTGTGACTAAATAAATACAGCATATTACCATTATTAAGAATCTTCACAAAACACATATCCTGATGACATTATTTGCAGCTTCCCTTTTCATAAACAAGACTGTCATGATAAAGGAAAAGGAAAATCCAATTATTTCAGTTTGAGTGTGTTGATGTTTCAGTGGAAGTTGCCAACTAATAACCTATTTGAGTGGAGATCATGGTCCAACTACTATTTAGTTCTAAACAATTCTGATAATGAAATGATGGTGAAATTTTCTGCAGATGAGCTGATTATTTTTCCTCTGGTATGCTCATCTGTGTTTTACTTTATGCTCAAGCCAATTGATTTTCATTGATTCTGCTCCACTATCAGAAATTCCAAACCAATCTTAAAAAGTTGTCCTTACTGTTTTAGGGAAAGAAATGGTTTAAGATCCCTATAGAATTAGAGAAATATATTGTATTGATTTTCTATTGCTGTATAAAAAAGTCACCACAAATATATCAGAAGTTTTCATCAGAAGGAAAAACGTTTTGTATAACTATGTGTGGTGACTTACTGTGGCAGTCATTGGGCGATATGTACAAATATTGAGCCATTATGTCGTACACCTGAAACTAATGTTATATGTCAATTATACTTCAATAAGAAAAAAATACTTGCCATATGTTTTGGACTATAACCCCCCACAATGCCCCAGCATCTCAGAAAAGTTTGATTCATGTAGGTTAAGATAAAAAACAAGAATTGAGTGAAAATATAAACTTGAAGTTATAGAAAATCATGATTCCTTAGATGTATTGTTAGTTCTCTGGGCTTTCTTCCATTTTTGTGAGCAGGATTTGAGTCTACCTCTCTGATAGTAGAGAACAAGTTGATAGCAGCAAACTGGAAGTCTCGGGGACTTTTAAAAAGTTAATTTATGGGTTCCATATGTTTCTGTCTAAGAGGAGAATAATAATAAGAAGAAATTATCTTAGAATATATAGGGGTATCTAGGTGGCTCAGTCACGTAAACGTCTGACTTCAGCTCAGGTCATGATCTCATGGTTCATGAGTTTGAGTACTATGTGGGGCTCCATGCTGACAGCTCAGAGCCTGGAGCCTGCTTTGGATTCTGTGTCTCCCTTTCTCTCTGCCCCTCCTCTCTCTCTTTCTCTCTCTCCCTCCCTTTCCTCCCTCCCTCTCTAAAAAATAAATAAACATTTAAAAAAAGAAATTAGCTTAAAATATATAGCCAAGCTTAAGTCAAGGAAGGCCAGAAGAATATGGTTCGTTCTGAAAAGAGGGCAAGCAAGTAAACTTCAGTGTTAGAAAACAAATAAATACTTACACCTTTGGAAAGAACTTAGGAATGCTTTCACTGTGCTTGCAAGTGGTTGATGTTATATGGTCTTTACAACCTGCTAGCACAATTCTAGATATTACTTACACCAGCAGAATGCTGCTGGTCCGACAGATGACAGTTGATTGGACTTTTTAAAATTGCACTTTTCATGATAAAATCACCTCGGGGCTCAAGTACAAAAGAAATGACACTTGTATATATGAGTTTGACTCATAGATTAGAGGATATGAAATATTAATGCTATTTACACCATTCAACACCTGCTGAATATGAATTTACACAAAGTCAGTATAAAATTCCTTCTCTTTGTGAGAGGATTAGAATCATACAATGAGAGTTTAATGTATCAAAATTAGGAAAAATTTTGGTGTTTAACCTGGTTTTCAGGTAGTTGAGTATGGGGCCTATGAGAAGCAAAATGTGGAAAGAACCAAAGGCTCTGGATTTGGAAAAAGTTCTTTCATCCAATCCTCTCTAGGTGACTTATGTGTCATTGGATGAATGATTTAAATATGTTAGGGCTTCTGGTTCCTCCTCAGTAAAATGGGAACAGCCTCAGAAGGTGAACACTGAATGTTTAAGGGAGGTTCAAGTTATAGATGACCATAATAATGTGTGTTATTATTTTCCAGTCTTTCCAAGCTATCTACCATCCAAGTATTTACTTAATAGGGAAGAGGCAGGTTGAAATAACTCCCACAGTCAAATCACAGTATGGGATGTGGTAATAGGTTGCAGCGATCTGGGATCTCTGAAGCTCCACGAGACTGCATTTGTATCTGTTCTCACTTCAGCCATACTCAGTCCCAGGAAGTATTTCTCTGTGCGAAATCACTTAATCAGCTTAAATCTTTGTTCTACATGAAGAAAAGTAAAAAACAAACAGGTTAAAGATCTCTATTTACTTCTTTTGTGTACTAATGTTTTGCATTGAATAGTACTTTAAAGTTAGGCAGCATAGATGTTACCCCAATTATACCAAAGAAGGAGCTGAGCTGTCTTCCAGAAACTTGCTGGCGAGACCTTTCTAATGCACAAGATGAAAGGCCATGCTAGAGACAGAGCCAGTTTCTAGTAGAAATTGGGCTTTACTGTATCATAACACATCACAATCCTACATTTTTTTCCCTTCCCTTGCACCAACCTCTCTCTCTTCTCTCTCATTTTTAATTTATATATAGAGAAGTTAAGTGAAAGAGTTTGGCTAAATAAAAGAAAATGATGCTAAGAAACACTGCATATAAAACAGAGATCTAAAAAGATGCTTTTTGGATGTCTCTCAGGATCTTCAAGAAAATTAGAGTCTCAGGGGGCACCTGGGTGGCTCAGTCGGTTAAACGTCAGGCTTCGGCTCAGGTCATGATCTCACGGTTCGAGGGTTTGAGTCCCGCATCGGGCTCTGTGCTGAGAGCCAGCTCAGAACCTGGGGCCTGCTTCGGAGTCTGTGTCTCCCTCTCTCTCTGACCCTCCCCTGCTCACGCTGTCTCTCTCTCTCTNTGCTCACGCTGTCTCTCTCTCTCTCTCTCTCTCTCTCTCTCTCTCTCAGAAAGAAATAAAAAAACATTTAAGAAGAAAGAAAATTAGAGTCATGGTAAAAAGAAATAACTCCATTTGGGAGAAACTTGCTTACTTAGTGGCATCAAAACACACATTAATGACAAGAGAATGATGTAAGCCTTGTGCTTGGCCAATTATGGTCTCTATTAATAGATTTTAGAGGATAATTCCATCAACCATTTTTATGATTTAGTGTATCAAAATCCATAACTACTCTGTAAATAACATTGTAGAAAAAATTCATCATTGAAATTCCTGCAAACATCCCTTCTCCTTAGGTCTTTCACTTTTCATTCTACTCTCTCCATTGCTGCTAGAACTCTGTTTCTTAAATAATTTATCTAATCATGTTATTTGCTTTTGTTTAAACATCTCTGTGAATTCCAGATAGCCTTCAGTATAATAAACACTAAAGCCTCTGGCTTGGCATTCAGTGCCTCTTCCAATTTGACCAGAAATGAGCCCTTTGACCTTATTTTTGCACATGCACCTTAACTACAGATACCCGTGTATGTGACTCTATTCTAATTATTCATGTCCCACTCTTCAATAAATTTTCCATACCATTCCAAAAGACTAAGTTGTTGCAAATGCTGTCTCTGTTTAGAATATGATTTCTCCTCTTATGCCTCCAAATTCTTCTGAGGATTAAGAATTAAGTATAACTTTATTTATGTGTAAACTCTCTCTTGAACACTATGGATAGGCAGTCCTTGCTTCCTTTGAGTTCCAGGAGATAATCTTAACTCTCTATATACCATGTGCTACATTGCATAGCAATTTATCTGTTTCCATTTCTGACTTCTCTGTGGACTAGAAGATCATCTGGCACCAGGACTGTCTAACTTACTGTGAATTCCACACCACATGGTATAGTACTTGTTAAGACCAGCAGATAATCAGTAAATGTTCACCGAAGTAAATCAAGGCTCTAGAAGCTCTATTCTTTGCATTGCAAAAATGGCTTGGAATGATTCCTTTTTCACAAAAAAATCCCTTACTTATTTTTACAAATGTTTTAAGAGTCTTGATTTCATGTTCTAAGCAGGATGTAGTAGGTAACAGCAGACTAGCATTCCCCTGTAGCAATGTGGTAAAAGTGGAAACATTACAAAAATCATACTTTTGAGTTTTGAGAAATCTATAGAGTCAATAAGGATTAGGTGAAATAAAATCACAGAGGGAAACTGTATACAAATGAGCTCTGAATCACCAGTTATTTTTTCTTGCAGAGGAATTGCCAGTTCTGGTTTGAGCTAAGGGTCAGTGTTGGCCTAGGTACAGAACCTTTGCTGGGGAGAGGAAAGACCTTGTATCAGTGTGTAGGTCTGGAGCAACAAATTAGCATCTTGAGAAACCTCAAACATAAGCAATGAGCAAGAACAGAATTTAAGTTCTCATGGAATATTTAACATCAACCATCTGATGGTCCATAAAGAATTTCCAGAAATGTCAAAAGACTAGAATAGTTTAGAATTTATTCTCTGATTACAATGCAATTCAAAGAAGTCAGTAATAAGATAACAAGAAAAGCCCTACTGTCTGGAAATTAAATAACACATCTCTAAGTCATACATGAATAATTAAGAAATCAAAATAAGAGGCCCCTGGCTGGCTCAGTTGGTAGAGCATGAGACATCCCAGGGTCATGAGTTCAAGCCCACGTTGGGCATAGAGCCTACTTAAAAAAATAAAAGAAAAAACAAATAATAAAGAAATAAAAATGAAAATTAGTTTGAACTGAATCATAATGAAGATAAAACATATTTAAACTTGTGTGACACAAATAAAGCATAGTGAAATTCATGTTTATAGGGACATGTATATGTATATATTAGAGAAAAGGTGTTAAAAATTAATAATTTAAAATTTCATCTCAACAAACTAAAAAAGAGCAACATATCAAGTCTATGAAAAAGAAAAAAAGAAAAAGATAAGAGCAGAAACGGGTGGAATAGAACAAGAATAACAACTAAGATAAAAAATTTTTAGAAAAGATTAATAAAATTGATAAAACATTCTGGCAGAATGTTTAACAAAAATGGGGAAAGAATAAATTACCTTACCAGAAACTTGAAATCCATTATTAAAAACCTTCCCACAAAGAAAATACTTTACCAGAGAATTGTTCCAAATATTTAAGGAAGAATTAACATCTAGTTTATGCAGTTTCTCCCAGAAAATGAAAACAGAGGAAACATCTATCAGCTTTCTTTTCTTCCTTCTTTCTTGTTCTTTTTCTTGTTCTTTCTCTTTTTCTTTTTCTTTTTCTTTTTTTGTTTGTTTTTTGTTTGGATGTTCCCTTCTCTAATCAGTTTGCTAAGAGTCTTAATCAAGAATGGATATTTAGAAAGGTACATCTTTAATCTGGTAAAGAATATTTACCAAACCACTACAGCAAAAATTATACTCAATGGTAAAATAGAATGGTAAAATTCAATGCAAAGAGATAAGAAAAAGAAATAAAATATATCTGACAAAAGCCCATATCCAGAACATGTAAAGATATCTTAAAAGTCAATAAGAAAAAGATCATACACTGAAAAACAGATGAGCAAAATGTTGAACAGATCTGTAACAAAAAGAGAAATCTAAATAAACATATAAAGACAAGCTCAGGTTTGTTACTCATTTGAGAAATCAAAATTGAAACTATAACACCGTAATTATACAGATATACCAGGAGGCTAAAATCTAAATGAGAGAAAATGCTTAGTATTGGTGATTGTGTGGCTCAACTGGAATCCTCATATGATGTGGTTGGGAGATAAATTGGTACACTCACTTTGGAAATCTGTTTGGCAGTACTTCCTAAAGCTGAACATAGGTGAACCCTTTGACCCAGCAATTCTGTGTATGTTTATTTAAATATATGTGCTAAAATGTTCATAGCTGTACTATTCATATTAACTAAGGTTTGAAAACTAAAATGTTTATCAATAGTGGAGTGGATTAATATTAGTATGAACCATGTTCAAATTGTTGGTTTTATATGTCACATAGTTCAAATATTGGCAACAGTATATTTTTTCAATCTCTCTATCGTGATATATCAACACAGTGAATACCATATAGCAATGAGAATAAAGATTCATAACCACATGGAACAAGATAGATGAAACATATAAACATGAGGTTTAGCCAAAAAAAAAAAAAAAAGCCAGACATGAAAGTATATATTGAATGATCCCATTTAAACAAAATTGTTTTTAATTTAAAACTAAAGTACACTGTTCGAAGTAAAGATAATAACTAATTTATTCTTGCTTAGAGAAAGCTATGGAGAGAGATAGGAGTGAGAGTTTTTAGGTTACAGGGCTCTGCTACTGTGTTGATTCTTGATCAGAATGCTGTTTGCACAGATATGATCAGTTGGTAAAAACTTATTGAGTGATATAATTATGATCATATATTTTACTTCAATAAAAATTTTTAAAATCAAATCAAGAAGCAGATGCAAGAAAATATGAAAATTATTATTAATACAGTGTTCTGTATATAATGACATTAGAAAGTCATGTCACAAGTATATTATGTCATTTAACCTCACAGTAACTATATGAGGTAGGTATTATTATTATTACCTGTCCACCTTTTATAGATATGGAAATTGAAGGTCAGAGAAGGTGCATATGAAGCCTCAGGTCTTGAAAATTGTCACATGATCCCTCCCAACCCTGTTGCCTCACTAGATGTGCCAGGACTACTCTGACCCCCGAGGTAGCTCAGCATAGGCTCAAGTGGGGATCCTGATACCCATGGCTCTACAGAATGGTTATCTGCTTCCAGTTCAGACCACAGACTCCTGGAGGCTCTCAGAGTGGGGAAAAGTGCCAATGAGCAGGACAGGAATCAGCCAACACATCTCCTGGTGAGGGCAGTGTGCTCTGTTCCTGTAAGATACTCAACAAGCGAAAGATGAAGTTGAACAAAGCAGAAAGATATATAGGCAGAAAGAATACTAAGAGGAAAAGTGTGGAGCTTGAGAAGCAGAACCTGTTTTCTGGAGAGTAGAGAGTATGGCTGAAGTCAGGTTGGTGGGTTGTTCTGGCTAGAGATCTGGGAAGTGTGGAATTAGAATGAGGCTTGAGTGCTACCATGAAGGGTGAGTTTGAGGAGGAGAGGAGTCTGTACTCCTAAAGTCCTGCTCAGGTTGCCCAGGAAGTATGGCCATTGGATCCCAAACACTAGTAGAAATTGCCTGTATTGAGATTTGCCTGTTTGAGCCATCAGGGAAGCAGGTGCTCAGTATATAAGAATCATGAGTGAATCTATCAGAAATGCCAGGCTGAGACACTGGGAGGATTTTGTCTACATTTGAAGCTTCTCTCTCTGGATATCTTAGCAGACTGGAGGAGTGTGTCAGTCTATCGGTGGCAGGTGACAGAAAATCCAGCTCAAACCTGCATAAGGGAGTGTTTATGAACTTGGGGGGTTGACTGTTCAGGCATAATATTGGCTTCAGACCTGTCTCAAATAATGTGGGGTCTTGTTTCTCTCAGTCTCCCTGCTTAAAAAAATCATGTCAACCACTGAAAGGTATTGATCCTGTCTACCATAAACACCCAATGGGGTTGAGGCCTTTTCAAAAATTTTTCAAAAGATTTTTAATGTTTCCATTTCCATTAAGCCAGACTTATCTTCCAAGGTCTATTTTTGTAATCTGTGAAATGTTGTGCCCAAGAGAAACAAAATGGACTCTAGTATCTGATTAGTTCAACTGCTGAGTGAACTTGTCTTGAAGACAGATGGGGAAAAGCCAAAATTCCAAGTCCAGTTCTATAAGTTAAGAGGCCCTAAACCATTGGCCCAGGATGTGATGTTCTCTCCTCTTCCAAGACATGCTTCACTGTTTGTCCACAGAGACCTGGGAAGTGATGCTATCAGAGAGCCCCCAGGGAATGCTAATGGCTCCGGAAACTTTGGTACAGTCAGCTTTGCTATAACACTTGCTTTGAAAATACAAGTTTATTCCTTGTGTTATTGATATATTGGGGGCCAATTTGAGCATACTGCAAATTTCAAATTTTATGTTGGCTTTTGTGCAATTTCATCTGGGTTACGTATTAAGTAAGAGCAGAAAACTACATGCAGCTGAAGTAAGCTGTGTACAAATACGGAAAACTCACATATGCACACATATCATTTCTCAGTTCTCTTTGTGGTATGAGACACAGCCATCCACATCTGCTACTACATTTCCTTTCCAAGTTCAGATAATACTCTTTATACCACTTCATAAAAATTTACAAGCTGGGAACCCTCCAGTTTCCACAAGCAAACTCCAGATAACTTTCAAAGTAAAGTGTAGTATCTATTATGCTACTTATGAATTTCCTAATCATTTAATATATATAAAAAGCTCTTCTTTTGTAAGACTCCTGTTTTTTCACATATGTGTCACTCATAAAGTTGGTGAATGTTGGGCTCTTAAATCACCCCCCATAAGCCCTATGGTTTTTATTGTGAGATTTTTGCATAAGGTAAGAATTTTCAGGAATGTATATATTGTATTATAGCAAAATTGTACATAAAATTTGTTAAAATCAATCAGGACTTTTGCGTGAAAAATGTATCTCAAGGCAATTGAAATAAAGTGTGGCTTTGCTTCATATTAGAAATAAAATAAGAAGCTAGAAGTTACTAGGTGTATGACTGAGCTCATATTCACATGTATTTAGGAATTTTTTTTACTCTCTGAATTTTTTACCATGTGTAGCACTGCTCTTTGCATAAAACATTATAAAGCTTAAAACAAGTATTACTTTCTATGTGTCTATCCAGTAGACATAGTAATTGTAAATATAGGATCGTGTTAAATGCATTGAACTTAAATTAGTCAAGTCATGTCACTTCTAACAAGATCTTCCCTCTTCCCTTTGGTGAGGACACAGCGTTGCAGCCTGTACTGAAGTGTGTTAACATGGATATTAGTAGAGGGATTTCAAACTGCCTGAAATCCAGTAATACAAATAAAGAATATACTCTCATAGGAGCAAAATGGTAGTTCTAAGGCAGTGGTGCAAAACGTGACTGCTTTGGGATGGGTAGATATAAGTTTTTAATTAGGCATTTGAAAAATACTCATTCGGAAGAATGAGTTCTCTAAGATACAAGCTCTTTTATGTCATCTGATGGGAATATGATGATGAAGAACAGCATGTTTTAAAACGGGCTTTATATAACATTGATTGCCACAAAAGGCTTGTCTTGCAAAAAACATAGTGTCTGCACCCCAACTTCCTTAGCATTACATGAACGACAGTAATAATTGGATACAGAGTTGAAAAGGAGCTTGAGGAGCCCTGGTGTCTTATGCATCTAATTACTGAGATGTCACCAGGAATCTGATAGTGTGGGAAAGAGGGAGGTGGGGAGCACTGATGAGATGGCAGGGCCCCAAACAAAGAATAAGATTGCCTCTCTGTGTCTGGATCACTGTCCTTTGAGTCATGAGGGAATCCGCAATGCACATTAACCCTTTGCCAGGTTGGTCCAAGAGGCAAAGTGGGGCTGCTATATTAGGCATCATCACTTGATGCTGGAGGTGAATAAGACAAATTATTTTTATCGTGTTTTATTTTGGTTCAGGTTTTAGAGTTCATGAAAACATAGTTTAAATTTCAAACCATTTGAATCAAGTCACTGAAATTTCTACCTACTCTTTCTGGATACAAGGAATGGTAGGACCAAGTTTTGTCTTCTGACTCATCTGGCCAGCACAAGAATGGAGTCATACGACTGTGGCGAGCACAGCCAGTTTTGCTCCCCGCCTAGTGGCAGAGGACCCCTAGGACTCCTAAGAATTCCTTAAAGGTTCTCAGACCCACCCTTGTGAACCTTTGGCAGGCTGGCTTTCATTTCCAGGGGGAGAGTCAATTAGGTGGGCTTTGAAAAAAATGAGCCCTGTATTAAAGGGACCCAGAATGCTGGCGAATGCTTTGGTAAATCTCTGTGGGGATCAAGGAATAGGGTTCTGCAGAGTCTTCTCCTGCTGCACTGTGCAGCTTTGAATTGGCTGCTGAGGTGTGCTAGCAGAGAGGCAGGTCAGATTTTCCTCTGTGCCCCTAGCAAACCTTAAAAGGTTGGAAGTTGAAAAGGTTGGAAGAGATATTAATATGGGGAGACATAAGGAGCGTTTCCACATTACCTCTTTACTTGTACATCATTCATACATTATTTATCAACTCTTCTGTGTGCTGAGAACTGGGATAAGCATGGGGGAACAAAGGGAAGAATGATGTAGATGTTGTCCTAGTGGAGGATGACAGGCAGGAAAGCAAGTAAGGGCCTTCGGGTGTTATGGGGACTCAAGAAGTCACTGGTGGAGAGAGTAGTCAAGTTTACCTAGAACATGAGTCATTAAACTTTTTTGTTCTATGAACACATTTGGCCATGAGCGAGATTTAATTCCTCATGCTTCCGATTTCAAGCAAATGCTCAACACAATGTATATATTGAATGTGACACTATTTATACCCATAAGTATACAGTTACTGCTCACTTGTGAATATATGAAAATGAAATTAATGAATAAATAAAGTTCTAAGTTACTCTGAAAACACCAAGGAGAAAGGGGAAAAATCCCAGAACACCAGTTATTACCTTAGCTTTGCAACTAACTAGTTGTGTGATCTTGCCAAATCACTTAATTTTGGCCTCAGTTTTCTTACACAAAAAGTGAGAAATTCCCCTATTCTAGATTGTAATGATTACAGAAAATCTCAGACTAAAAATAGAAAAGAAAATCAAGAGTGTACATTCTTAATAGTATTTTTCTGTGTACAAACAGACTTTAAAGAGCAACTGAATGATTTCGGACCTCCGTGGAAATTCAAACCAAATTGGAAGCCAGACAGTTGTTACCCATGATCCCCACATGAGATGAATCCCAGGAAACCCATCTGCTGGAATTCCCCATTTCCACATGGAAGTTAGGATCTCCAGCTATTCATAATCTGGTGAGTCATTTCATCTTTTTTTCTTTTCTCATGTGTGCCAAAGAACATTTCTGCTGAGGAATATAAGGAATCTAAATTCTGACTGATGTCCATGGAGAATACAGTAAATGCTCCTTATCATGAATATCTGTAGAAAACTCAGAAGGGTAGAAGGTAATATTGTGCACTTTATAAACTAAATTCTATTGACTATAGCTACTAAGGAATTCTAAGCCTGATTGTTAAAATCAACTTCCCATTTCTAGTTTCCTTCCTTGTCCAATCCATTTATAATGCACTACCAGATTAATCTTTAAAAGCAGCTCTGTCCAATAGAATGAACCATAATAATGGAAATATTCTGTATCTTTCCTGTCTAATACAGAAGTTACTAGGTACTGAGTATTGTTGAGCATTTGAAATATGGCTAATGCAATTGAGAGCTGAAGTTTTCATTTTATTTAATTTTGATTAACTTAAATTTAAACTTGGGTAACTACATGTGCTGCTGGCTTCAGCATTGAGTATTACAATTCTCAAGTACCGCCTTGACCATGTCTCCTCTCTGCTCAAAACATTTAAATAGCTTTGCTTTACATAAAATGTACCATTAAAATACCTTAAACTGGTATTCAATAAATTACATGAACTGTTCTCAAACTTCACTTTTTATACAAAATCAGTATTTCATTCAAAGGGAAATATTTGCTGTTCTCAAACTTGTCTCTTTTTTTCTAGCAGCCTCATTTTTTCCTTGTAGTTTTCTGAATGAGCATGACATTTTGTTCATTTATTTAATTATGTCTGATATTGAAATATCCTAACTCAAATTTTCCCACCTCTATAAGATCTTACCTCATTTATAGCAATTGATGACTTGTGCTCATAAAATCCCGTAACCCTTTCTTATGACATTTAGGACATTGTACTGTACATCTTCATTGTTCACGTACATATGTTAAGTCCTCTACTTGATTGTAATCTTTCTGAGACTGTTGTCCATGTCTAATTTAACTTTCTATACTTCCTGGCTCTTCTCACAAAGAAAGAAATAGAAACTAATCATTAAGTGGACATTAATAACATTGTATGGAAACCCCAGTCACTTGAATTACTACCTGTGTAATTGATAAGCGCAATGCCAAGCACATAGCAAGTGCTCAGCAAAGCCAGCTAATTTGTAAGTGCTAATGATAGAAGTTTAGGATTTTGATTGGCAGACTATCATAATTACTTTTGATACATATTCAAAAGGCCATATTGTTTTATCAAAAGAACAAGATCAGCAAATATTCTCCAAGACTGTTATAGAAAGAAACTTGTTCTCCCTCACTGCAGGAATTCTTGATCTATATTCACCTCTCTCTCCATCAGTGAAAAATGGAGTTTGGGGCAGAATGTCAAAAAAGAAACCTTGAAAGTTAGTCCCTGGCAGGACCAACAGCAGGTGTTCCCAAAAGCTCTTCCTTGGTAAAGACAATCCCACATCCGCCAAGCCTGTAGTTTCCTGCCCTCCTGCCATCTACCTTGTTCCTATGCCAGAACCCACAGTTTGCAGCACCAGGCTCGAATGGCTTGTTTTCTTTGGTCCTGGACTTGAGAGGAATTATAAAGATTACAAAGGTGAAAATGTAAGAGCACAGATTGAAAGAGAAGCTTCCCTATGTACATTTGAGAGAATTCTTTGTCCTCTTGCTTTTGGATACTAATCTTCAGGTTGATTATTTAGGCTGGGGTTTTCTCCCAATGATTGAAGTCAAATGCTTTCCAAAATATAGAGTAGAGAATTTTAAAGATTTTGCTCAAAGATATAAAATTCTGCTAAAATATTGGTGATTATATGTAAATTACCAAATTCCTGACTTTAAAATATTTATAAGAAAATGGCATTATTTTTATTTGCAAAACTCATGTGAACTAACAATGACAGTGGCTGATCTTTAATGAACTAATATGTAAATCATCTAGGCTTGAATTCTAATTTGCTTTTACTTATTAGATAAATAGTTTTCTTACTGGCTAGAGTTAGCTCCTTCTAGGTTTGAATGCAGGCTGGTCCACTTAAAAACTTTACAATCTTTCACAAGTTACTTCTCTGAGCCCAAGTTTCCTCATTTGTGAAATATGCTACAAAATAATGATAATTCTCACTTCATAATAACATGGTTAAATTTGAACTGAATGATATAAAAAAGCATTTTGCATAGTACCTGGCACATAAAAGACAATGTATTTAACTACCTTCCCTGTGTGGTTGGTACTAAAATAAATGCTCTAAATTATTAAGGAACATTTCCTTCTCTTACTGGGCTATTTATAACCCCTCTGTATATCCTTGACAATACTATTAATTAATCTTTTATTGGGAAAGAATTTCTAGCTTACTGAAAAGTTGCAATATTAGTACAAAGAATTCCCATATGCCTTTTGCCCATAATCACTAATTTTTAAAATATTTTGCTCCACTTGCTTTATTATGTGTGCTCTCTTCCTGTAATACACATCTATATGTGTATTGTGTATATGTATGTATGTGCATATAGTGTTATATTGAATAATTAGAGTAGATATTTCAGTGTATATTTTCAAAGAACAAGGTCATTCTCTAAGATAACTACAGAGCAGTTATTAACCTCAGAAAATTTGACACTGATGCATTTACCTAATCTACAGTCCATACTCCAGTTTTGTCAACTGATCTAATTATATCTCAATAGTACTTTTTTCCATTTGGTACAGGATTTCATCCAAACTCATGTACTGCATTTAGCTGTCATGTCTCATTAGTCTCCTTTAATCTGAAAACCTTCTTCAGCCTTTTGTCATTTCTTGTAACATAACGTAGGTGAAAACCTTCTTACAATGATTTGAACCTAGAATTGAACTCTGTGGGAGGCAGGTTTCTGGATGGTTCTCAATGATTCCTAGTGTCTGTGCCCTGTTGTGGCACAACCATGGACTTTGTGACTTGCTTTTGACAAACATAATATGACTAAAGTGATGAGCTGTCACTCCCAAGATTAGGTTACAAAAAGATTAAGCTACTCACCTCACACCTTTGCAAACATCCAACTGGCCTCATCAATATGCCAGTTCTCACTATAAAGACATTTGAGAGTTAGTTTTGTCTTCCTAAAATACCAAAGGCCCAAATAGCAGTGGAACATTTTCTGAGAATTTCCAAAATTTTTATATCAATATCTCATCTTATTTTTAGAATCACGCTAGGTCTTTTCTGCTTTCCCATTGTATGTGGCCCACTTTCATCTCAGCTGTTGACTATTAAATAGTAAATTTTTAATAAATCTGGTATTTTATAATGAAACTTTGGAAGTTTATACATATATATGTCTTATAGAAACGTAGATAGGTCATATATATATATAACCTGTAATATATTACATTTTCTAAGGCCTACAATTAAATGTATGCTTTACTTAAATAAATATATATATATTTGAAACCTACATCTGTCCAGGCTATAATACTAGTCCGAGTATCTCACCTAATTGTCTACTCCTACCCTTGTGAATGATTATTCCATTTTCAATGAGAATTTCTACCAAACTGAAACTCATGATTATAAAACAGTTCTTCCCCTTTACAAGGTATTTGCCAATGGGACAAAGGTTTTTCCAGAGGCTAAAATCCATCTTTCTCCCCATACCTAGTCAATTCTCAATTCTTGTTAATATGCTATCAAAATTCCTTGTATTTTTCCAAAATTCTTTTTGAAATGTCTCTGTAATGACCCTTTTCTCTGTCTTTTCACTGGGCTCTGAGGCTCGGCTTTTTCAACCACATGTTCAGCTGCCTGCAATAAGAGAGAAAGTTTTTTCTCTTCTTGTAATTTATTATCAGGGAAGACATGTGACTTTCTTTTATAAACACGGAACTTTAAAACTTTGTAAAAACTCCATGCTTCCAGATATTCCATCATCTGTTTATTCAGCACACTACCTGTGTATTAAAAACAGACCACCTCCGAACACCCAGAATGAAGTTTCCCCCTCAGGAAGTGATGGGAGGTCTTGGGGCAGCAGCTCATAAACTTTTTAGTTTCGGAACCCTGTTACTGTCTTACAAATTACGGAGTATCTCATAGAGCTTTTGTTTAGATTTGTTCTAGCTCTCGATATTTACTGTATTAGAAATTAAATGGAGAAAATTTTGAAATCATAATATTAAACTCATTACATATTAACATAAGTAACATACTCTTAATGAAAAGTAGTAACTGTATTTTCCAAGAAGAAATTTATTGGTGGGAAGAATTGGGTTGTTTTACTTTTAATTTCATTAATTTATGGTTTATTGATGCTTGTTAGATTCTTAAAACCCATTATATTATGCTGTTTTGCTTGAAGTATAAAAAGGAAATCCAGCCATATGCAGACATGATATTGGAAAGAGAAGTACATTAACTGTCTTTTCAGATAATTCCTCTTTAAAACTATACCAAAACTCGGTAGGTGGTAGTTTCTTAACGGTTAATTGTAATGTGAATTTTAAGCTGTGCTTTTTAATCAACTTTTTGTACTCTGTCAATAAACTTTTCTTACTCTATTACTTTTAAATCAATTGGCTTCTTTTGCACATTAAATGGATTTTTTACCCATGCATGTGTGATTTTATAACATCACTCATTGGTCATTTGAAAAATATTGGCTCACTGAGTTTTGCAGATTTCCTAAGTATTAACACATTTCATAAACATTAAAAACCACATTTCTTAATATCCCCACTAATCTCCATAGAAAAAAATCCAACACTGGGAAACTGTTAAGCACATAGTGGCAGATAAACATTGTTTTTAATTTTAATTTTTGCTTGAAAGTTTTAATTGTAGCACTGGCAACAAATCCTGTTGGTTGTTTTCCTTAAAGTGACAGGCTCACTTCATTCATTTTTGAGAAAATGTCTGCCAGATACTCAAATTTTTGCAACCAGTTTTATTGAGATACAATTCACATATGATAAAAGTTACCAATTTAAAATTTTTAAAGGATTTTTTTTGCAACCATTAGTGGTTTCTTAAAAAATTTAAAGTTTATTTACTTATTTTGAGAGAAACAGGGACAGCGCAA
Source organism: Crocuta crocuta (assembly GCF_008692635.1). NCBI lineage: Eukaryota > Metazoa > Chordata > Mammalia > Carnivora > Hyaenidae > Crocuta > Crocuta crocuta. The sequence continues at coordinate 343,972 of NW_027531893.1, forward strand.
GTAGGGAAAGGGCAGAGAGAAAGGAGACAGAGAATCCCAAGTAGACTCTGTGCTGGCAAGATTGTAATGGTTCGAAACCATGAGATCATGACCTGAAATGAAACCTGAGCTGAAACCAGTCAGATGCTTAACTGACTGAGCCACCCAAGCACCCCAACCAGTTTAAATTTTAAAATTCAGTGGTTTGCAATACATTCACAGAAGTGAGCAACAATCACTACAGTACATTTTACAATGTTTCATCATTCCAGAAAGAAACCTCACAACAATTGGTGGTCCCTCCCATTTTAGCCCAAATTCCTGATAATCACTACTTTCTGCCTCTATGAATTTATCTATTCTGAACATTTCATATACATGGAATCCTATAATACGTGGTCTTTTGTGACTGGTTCCTTTCATGGAGTACGATGTTTTCAAGATTCATCCATTTTGTAACATGTATCCAGTAGGTTATTTTAGAGAATTTTTTAAATGTTTATTTTTATTTTTGAGAGAGAGAAAGAGCATGAGCAGGGGAGGGGCAGAGAGAGAGGGGGGGACACACAGAATCTGAAGCAGGATCGAGGCTCTAAGCTGTCAGCACAGAGCTGGATGTGGGGCTCAAACCCACTGACAATGAGATCATGACCTGAACCTAACTTGGACATTCAACCAACTGAGCCACCCAGGCACGCCTGCATTATGTAATTTTTTGTGGCTGAATAATACTTCTTTGTATGGATATTCCATATTTTGTTTTTTATCCATCAATTGAAAGACATTTGGTGGTTTCCACTTTGGGCTATTATGAATAATGCTGCTTTGAACATTCTTATGCATTTTTGTGTGCATGGACCGACATTTTCAATTCTCTTGGGCACACAGCTAGGAATGGAATGCTGAATGTTATACTAATCGAATGTTTAAAATATGAGGAATTGACTAAGTGTTTTCCACAGTGTCTATACTGTTTTACATTCCATTCCCGAAAGCAATGTGAGAGGGTCCCATGTCTCTGTTTCCTTGCCAATAGTTGTTAATGCCTATGTTTTATTGTAGCTGTTTTAGTATGTGTGAAGTGAGATCCCATTCTGGTTTTGGTCTGCATTTCCCTAATGGACATTATTGGCATCTGTATATCTTCTTTTGAGATATATCTAATCACAAACTTTGCCCTTTTTAAAAATGGGATAGTTGGGGCACCTGGGTGGCTCAGTCAGTTAAGCGTCTGACTTTGGCTCAGGTCATGATCTCATGGTTCATGGGTTTGAGCCCTGCATCAGGCTCTGTGCTGACAGCTCAGAGCCTGAAGCCTACTTCAGATTCTGTATCTCCCTCTCTCTCTGTTCCTCCCCTACTCATTGTCTGCCTGTCTGTCTCTCTGTCTCAAAAATAAAGATTTAAAAATTTAAAAAAACCCAAAATAACAGGATAGTTGTCTTTTTGTTGTTTAGTTTTAAGGATTCTTTATATATTCTGGATACTACACCCTTATTAGACATATGATTTGTAAATATTTGCTCCCATTCTGTGAGTTGTCTTTTCACTTTTTTATATGATATCCTCTAAAGCACAAAATTTTTAAATTTTAATAAAGTTCGATTTATCTACTTTTTATTTTGTCAGTTGTGTTTTTGGTGTCATATCTAAGAAACCTTTCCCAACCTATGGCCACAGAGATATACTGCTGTATTTCATTTCAAGTATATTTCAGCTCTAGCTTTTACATTTAAGCATATGAACCATTTCAAGCTAATTTTGGTGTGTGATATGAGACCCAGTTCCAGATCCATTCTTTTGTGTTTGGATACTCAGTTCTCCCAGCACGATTTATTGAAAAGATTCATCTTCCTCCAGGACACCCTTGTCAAAACCAAGCAACCACGGCTTCTCAGCTCTCTGGCATTGCCCTATAAGCCTGTCTCTGCCAGAACCCTACTGCCTTGATGACTGTAAACTGTGGTACAGTTTTGAAATCAAGCAGTGTGAATCCTCCAACTTTGTTCTTTTTCAAAATTGTTTTGGTTCTTCAAATACCCACTTTTAAATACTCGTAGTTTGTTGGTTGGTTGTTTTTCAGGTAAAAATGTTGTTCTCTGATAAAAGTGTCTAGTTCTATTCTCAACTCAATCACACAAGTAATTTTCTCAAGACAATCATTGTACTTTGTAGCATAAAAGCAAAAATACCATAGACTTACTTCTTGATTTATCATGCAGACTATTAAAGGATGTATATTCAAGTGTCAAGTATTAATACAATTAATACATTTTACTGCTGTCTTAGGACATTCTTTAGAGATACTAGCTTTTTTGTGTTGCTGCTGTTAAGTGTATGTGTCAGTGAAGAACACAGCTACTGGTATGTTTTGGTGGCACTGCCTTGATTTCTAAGACACAAGCAGTTTTGCCCACCACTGATTTGCACAATTGGTACAAACATCAAAACAGTAAAAAAGTAAAAATTTTTCTGCATATATTTGGTAATCTCAAATCTGCTTAAAAGAAAATCTATGATGAGTAAACTTTCAAATGCCATTTTACTGGCCTCTTAACTTCAGAAAAAATAACATGTTTTATCACATATATTTTTAAACTATATATAGTAAAAATAATTGTTCAAGTAATTTTGTCATTGTAAGGAATATTTACCTCTGATAGGAAATGTGGTTGTTATTATTAGCACTACTATTCCTTGGATAAGGATGATTTAAAGTCTTTTAAAATAATTCCTTGACCCAGAACAGTCTTATTGTGTAATAAAATATTTTCTATAAGCAATGTAGTTTGAGGCTTTCACATTTCAGATAGTACAAAATATTTTAGACAAAATGTTCTTTTGGTGAAATTTATAATTTTTCTACTACTAATTACCAAATGTCAGAATTAATTTTTCTCAGATAATTATTCTTCTAGCATAGTTGACAATCCCAGGCATTTAACTCATTCATTAAAATGCAATATGATTTCTCCAATGGTTTTCGTGACCAGTAATGACATGCATTATCATGCATCACTAATTTCCATGAAGAACAATGAGATACTATTTTATTGGCATTTACATTTACAGGGCTTTACTAGTTGTATGTTTGTGAAGAAAAGGACAAAAGAATCCAAGACAAATTAACTTATTTTTTTATCCTTATGATTAAACAACTTGCTATATTAGTATTTGATGTTAGAGTTGCTACTATGTTTATTATTGTGTAATTTTCATCAATAATTAGCATAAATATATGGCTAAGAAGGACAATAGTTAAATTATTAAAATAAATATACGATGATAATTATGAGTAAACTTGGAATTAAAACATTTAAAATATTTCAAACTCCTATTTTAAAGAAAATATTTGGATTAAATGTTCCAAAATTTTTTTCTTTGAAGTTTTGTATTTGTATTTGTTTTCATTACTTTCTCCAGTTAAGAAGCATTTAGTAATTTGAAAACAAGTCAATTAACTTGCTGAACTATCTACAGACATATCTCCTTTTAATGCACTTCACTTCCTTGCACTTCATAGATACTTTGTTTTTTACAAATTGACAGCTTGTCCCAACCCTGTGTCAAGCAAGTCTCTCAGTGCCATTTTTTCCCAACATTGGCTCATTCTGGGTCTCTCTCTCATATTTTGGTAATTCTTGCAATATTTCAAACTTTTTCATTGCTATTATCATACTCCTTATGGTGATCAGTGATCTTTGATGTTACCATTGTAATTGTTTGGGGATACCACAAGCCATGCTCACAGAAGGTGGTGAACTTAATCAATAAATGTTGTGTTCTGACTGCTCCGCTGACCAGCCATTTCCTGTCTCTCTCTCTCTCTCCTCCAGCTCCCTATTCCTTGAGACACAACAATATTGAAACTAGCTTAATTAATTACCCTGTAATGGCCTCTAAGTATTTAAATGAAAGGAAGAGTCACATGTCTCTCACTTTAAATCAAAAGCTATAAGTGATTAAGCTTAGTATGGAAGGCATGTCCAAAGCTGAAAGATAAACTGACAGCTAGTCCTCTTTAGCTAAACAGTTAGCCAAAGTGTAAATGCAAAGCAAAATTGGTGAAGGAAATTAAAAGTGCTACTCCAGTGAACACACAAATGATAAGAAAGCAAAACAGCCTTGTTGCTGATGCAGAAAAAGTGTTAGTGGTCTGGATAGAAGATCAAACCAGCCACAACATTCCCTTAAACCAAAGCCTATTCCAGAGCAAAGCCCTAATAACTCTCTTCAATTTTATGAAGGCTGAGAGAGGTAAGGAAGCTGCAGAAGAAAAGTTTGAAGCTAGCAGAGGTTGGTTCATGAGGTTTCAGGAAAGAAGTTGTCTTGAAAACATCCAGGTGCTGATGTAGAAGCTGCAATGAGGTATCCAGAAGATCTAGCAAAGATAGTCATGGATGAGTTGGAGAGGTTCAAGACTTCAGTGGAGGAAGTAACTGCAAATATGGTGGAGACAGCAAGAGTACTAGAATTAGAAGTGGAAGCTTGAAGATGCTTCTGAGCAACTATCCTCCGGATTATAAATAGCTATAATTTCATGATAACACATGATAATTTCATGAGGAGGTACTTCTTGTAGACGAGCAAAGGTGCATTGAGATGGAATCTACCCCTGGTAAAGATGCTGTGAAGACTGTTGAAATGATAACAAGGGTTTATAATATGCAAACCTATTTGATAAAGCAGGAGTGGGGTTTGAAAGGATTGATTCCAATTTGAAAGAAGTTCTCCTGTGGGTAAAATGCTATTAAACACCATTGGATGCTACAGAAAAATGATTAGTGAAAGGAAGACTCAACTAATATGGCAAACTTCCTCGTCTTATTTTTGACAAATTGCCATGGTCGCCCCAACTTCTGCAACCACCACCCTGATTAGTCAGCTGCCATCAGCGTCCTTTACCAGCAAGATTTTGACTCCCCCAGAACTCAAACAATGGTTAGCATTTTTTAGCAACAAAGTATTTTTAAATTCAGGTATGTATATTTTTTTAGACCGAATATGATTGCACACTTAATAAGCCATAGTATGGTATAAACATAGCTTTTATATGCTCTGGGAAACTAAAAATTCATTTGACATACTTTGTTGCAGTAGTTTGGAACTAAAGCTGCGGTATCTCCAAGATATGCCTATGCCGTACATTCCTTTTTGTGTTAAAGGTTAAGTGTTTTATGGTGCTAGTATTTCAGTGTTTATGTTGGTATTCACTAAAATAACAATTACTTTTTGATAAAGGGTAATTTCTGATTTGAATCACTAAAGCAAAACAATTCAAGGTTTTCTCAGGTTTGTCTAGAAAAACCATCTTTAGGGGCCCCTGGGTGGCTCAGTTTGTTAGGCGTCTGACTTCGGCTCAGGTCATGATCTCACAGTTCATGGGTTCGAGCCCCGCGTTGGGCTCTGTGCTCTAGCTCAGAGCCTGGAGTCTGCTTCGATTTTGTGTCTCCCTCTCTCTCTGACCCTCCCCTGCTCACACTGTCTCTTTCTCTCTCTCTCTCCCTCTCTCTCTCTCTCTCAGAAATAAAGAAAACATTAAAAAAATTTTTAAAAGAAAAATCATCATTAGTTTTATAAAATAAAAATGTAGCATTAATATAGTAATCAGAGTTTATATCTGATGGAGAATATATGAAAATGTCCCCATATGCTCCTTGACTAAAACAGTTATTCAGTTGGAAACTTATTAATTGATATGCAAATATCTCCTCCATTAAGGTGAACTTTACTCAAAATGATATGATTTCTCTTTAAAATGACAGCTTCTCATTGTGAGGGCATGTTATTTTCACCCTATTTGTATGAAGCAACAGTGACATGCAGGGACTGATTAGCTTAAGTCACAGATGTGTTTGCCTTAGGGAAGTACCAGTAGCCTAGTTTTGCCCATGAAATGATGATAGCCAGAATTCAAATAATTTCCAATTCAAAGCCACAAATGTCCCACTTTTCGTATTTCATTAAATACTATCTTAAATTGGAACATAGTAGAGGAAAGGAAGATTGAGGCTGCTAACATTTAATGTCTATGTGATTTTATCTAATGCTAAAAATATAATTCTGTATATTACTAGGGATTTGCTCGCACTAGGCTAACATCAGTAGGCATCTCATTTGTGGAGCACTTGAAAAATTCATTTGCATCCGTCATCAACACATGGATGCATAATGAGGGCGGGTATTTTTCAGGAAGAGAACACACATTTAATTTGACATTTTCTTGTTGGACTTGAGGCAGCCAGCTTCCCTGGCTTTCTTCCATCTTTTCATCCCACTAAACTTTCCCTCCTACTCATCAAATAATCACAGCATTCTTCACCATAAAACATAGGCAGATGGATTCCTGTGTCATTATTTGTAATCCGATTGAAAAGATCTGTTTTGCTTCTCCTGGCCCTCATTCCATAGTTTTCTAAAATCAACATTCAGTTCCTTAAATTCACAATCTTTTTCTTAGCAAAGAAATGAAGCTTACCAATAGCATTTTTTCAACTTTTTCATGTACTTTCTAGTCACGCATAATCTGTGGGTGAGAGTTATTCATATAAAATGTTGGAAACTCGTTTTTCAATTCAATAATAACAGCACACTTTTAAAATGCAAAGTATCAACTAAGTATTATCTAAAAACAATTTTATTGAAGTAATCTACCCTTTCCTATAAATGTAAGTGTTTCATTATTTAAGCATGCATTCAAGGGCCATTATCATGGGTTTTATTAATTCATTATCATTTATTCTGAATTATATCATAATTGGATTATTTCTCATTTTCTTTTAATAACTGCTTGAAACAGCATCTGAAAAGCACTAAGTGTTAAGAGGTCATTCCATTAAAGTGGCTGTTGGAACGTCTTGGAATCATTATCCTGGGTTTTCAGGTTACATTTTTCTTTCCCCATTAGTATGCCTCAAGTTCTCTGTTGAACAGGGAAGGATATGTAATATTATGTCTTCAAACTGCCCAACCAAGACTTTGTACTCATATCCTTGAATTTTTTTAACCTATCAATAACCATGTAAATCTAATGTGTAAAAAATAAAAAGAGCAAACCCCACAGACGACAGTAAAAATAAGTAGTTTAAATACTGAGTTTTGAAACATTTTGCAAAAAGGCATTTTTCCATTCTATAAATTCACAAAAAAAAACTTGATTTGTATCCTAGGGAAAGTGAGGCTGCCTTCAAGGCTCATGGAAATTGATTAGATATAGTTAAATCTTTGCATAAGGAATATGAGCATCTGAAATTTTAGCTTTATTAAGGTGAAATTTCATATTCTATATTTAGTAAGCACTCCTACCTGAAGTAATCACAAACTGTAGAAGTATCTCAGTGGGGGGAAGGGAAGGGGAAAGAAGGAAAGGGGGGGGTGAAGGGCAGAGAGGGGACCTGTGACAATTACGTGAGAGAACGGGTTTTTAGCTCTTTCACTTGTCTTCTTCATCCTCAATCTATCATCCTCTTTGTTTCTGTCTTGCCATCCCATCCATAAACATATTTTGAAAAGAGTGCCTTACAGGAAATACAAACTTTCTAGAGACAGGCAACAAAGAGATTAAAATTTGTCAGTTTGTGGTTTTCACCAAAGGACAAATACCCATTCACTCTCTTTCTGTCACATAAAAAATGCTTGTTATTATATGTGAAGCTGCCGATTACATCCAGAGTGCAGTGTTCATTATTAAGAAAAATTAATTCTGGAAATGTAAAATCCTTTGCTTCAGAGAGTTTACATCCTAAAAACAATTTGACACAAGCTATTTCTGATAAGTGATAAAAAAAAATGAGACACAAATGTTATAACGATTTCTACTCAACTGATAGATTTTTCTTTAAAAGGATTATTATCTAGCATCATGTAGTGAAAAATTCATCATAGTGAGGATTAGGAAATTGTGCTGATTTGGGCTCTAGCTTGATTGGGTATGACCTTGGTTATGTTATTGAACGTCTCTGGGCCTCAAATTTACTGTCTAAAGAAAACAAAATTGAACAATCTCTAGAACTGATACTACTCTATATGAGCTTATATGAAGAAAAATGTCTTTTTTAATGACTGCTGTTTTCAATGTCCTCTGTTAATGTCTTTAATGTCTCATTTTCTATCATATATTATGAATTTCTGCCTGGTGCTTAAGATCCTCATATAGATTTCTTTTTTTTTTAAAGTTTTTAAATGTTTTATTTGTTTTTGAGAGAGAGAAAGACAGCGTGAGCAGGGAAGGTCAGAGAGAGAGGGAGACACAAAATCTGAAACAGGCTCCAGGCTCTGAGCTAGGTGTCAGCACAGAGCCCAACGTGGGGCCCAAACCCATGAACCGTGAGATCATGACCTGAGCCGAAGTTGGACACTCAACCAACTGAGCCACCCAGGCGCCCCATATTTCTATATATCCCCAATACATATATATGTATTTTTGTTTATAAAATGAACAACATTGATTTTTTTCACATGGTAAAGCACTTTTCATGGATATCTAATTCCCACAGCACTCTCTGAGATATTAATATAATTATGTTCACTTTCCAGGTAAAGACTTGGAAGCACAGTGAGATTCAGTTGCTAGCCCAGGGTTCCATTGACAGTAAATGGGGAACAGAGATCTAAGCCCAGACTGTCCTACTCTGGGTCCACTCCACTGTATCTATCACTTTCTAGCATTGTTGGCTTCATACTACTCTCTATATTTTTCAAGTGCTTCTTTCTCTAGACAGATCAATTTCTTTGTTTCCAAACAGAAGCCTATGTGCTTGTCACTGACCACCTCTTTCCATCTTGCCCACCATCTTGACTGACACAGAGTTTCAGGCAGCCACTGTATCAGTGGATCGGAGTTGACATCTGAAAAGAATGTGTATGGTAATGGCTCCCAAAACTTAAAGCCTTGCCTCTTCTTCTGAGCACCTGTACTGTGCCATAGACTCCTTAGCTAACATCATATTTCCCCCAAATTTGCAGTGCCTCTGTATTATGTTATAGTTAAATATATCACCAAGTGTCTCAGGCAAGAGGAATTCCAGATTACTCCCTCTCCCTCATCATTTGTACCCAGTCTTTGCATCCTATTTTTGCTTCCTTCATGTCTCTCAAGTCTCATTCTTCTGCTCTATTCTCATAGCCATTGCTCTAAATTATTATCACTTGTTGTCTGGTTTATCACAATAGCCTCCTTTACTTCCTATATCTCCTGCCATTTCCTCAGTTTGGCATAAATCTGGCACAATGCCCTTCAAAAAACAAAAACGATTAATCCTTCAGTTTTTCCCTATCACTTTAATCAAAAAATCAAAACTCTTTATCATAACCACTAAGGTTTTTCTTGATCTCTCTCTCTACCTCTCTCATATCTTCTGATAATCTTTACCTCAGATGAGGTTCAGCCATTCTCCCCATATCACCAGCCCCTACTTTGCATTTCTCCACTAGAATTAATAAGTGGGATCATGTCCCTTTGTGCCTGGAGCCCCAGCCCCAGTAGGCAGTTTATTATAATAGTTAAAAACTCAGACTTTGAAGCTATACAGACCTGGTTTGAATTGCTGACCTACCACATACTAGCTTATTTGGGTGAAGTTGGATAAGTAATGTGACTTCCCTGAGTCTTAGTTTCTTTATCTGTAAAATAGGGATAATAAAGGGCCAATCACACGAAATTATTAGGATTAAATAAGATACTAGTGTAAAGCCCTTATTATAATGCCTAGGATATAGTAATTGCTTAATGGATGTTCATACTACAACTAATGCAATGCATAAAATCAAAAGAATGAAATAATAATGAAATTTTTAAATGAATAAAAAAGAATGAATAAATGAACACAGTATATGGAATTAAATTTATGGAGGAGAGATAAATGCTGTGGTTCAATGATGGAGAGTTTCAGGATGAGGTCAAGTAAATAAGCATTTCAGATTTGTCAATTTTCTGCCTCAAAATTTGTTTCATGGTTGATATTATGTTAATACAAAAAAAAAAAAAATCCAAACCACAACAATCAAAGGCTTGTTGGTCAGGCTGTCATTTTATATTTCCACTGCCATGTTCTTCTTGTCACTTGAGAGATACTTTGTTACTACTTCCAAAATTGTAGTCTTTGTGCATCTTTAATGAATCAGAATCAGCACAATGCACTTTCTATTGATAGAGCCATCTGAGGTTCCTGGCCTGGAGGGGCACGGATGAAGGAAAGCTGGTGTCAGCACATTTAGGTCACATCAGAAAACAATTGAGCAGTGTGCAGAGTCTGTGCAATCACTTGCTCTCATTAGGTACTTCTTAAATGTTTGCATGCTTGCCAGTGGCAAAGATGGCAAACTTCAAGTAATTGATTGGGAACAAAATTTTTATTGTCCCCGAAGTTCTATAAAAACTGGTGTTTTATGTGGTTTTTTTTTTTCTGAATTACTTTCCACTTAAAACTCTTGGTCAAGAGTCAATGTATGTCTATAGTCAGTATCTGGAGTCCTTAACAGTTGGAATGACAGGGATTAACAAGCATTTCTGTAGGTGGTAAAGTGTAAATAGCAAGATAATCGTAGCTAACATAGTCAAACTCTTTATACTTTGCCCTGTGATTCCCATATGTGATCTCACTTGAGCGTTTTTCTCATATATGACCTCATATGGGAGAAGGGAAGTATTTTTAACATTCCTTTACAGTTGAGAAAAACTTAGGGTAATTGAATATCTGTTAGTTGCTCAAATTCACTTGTTAATAAGCAGTATTGTCAGGGTCATTTATAGTGAATCACACAGACTTCCCCACTTATCTCCAAATCATTTTGGAGGCTGATTGTGTATAAATCTATGAATTGAAGTGGCAAGAAGTATTTACCACCATTGGGAGAACAGAAATATGGCAGACATGCTTTACTAAAAGCAAATTTAAGAAATTTAGGAACTGTGAACTGTGGGGTGATGTGGCACATTTAACAGTTGCTACTTTGGAGAAGGTGGAAGACAAGATCAGGTGGAAAAAAGTAACTACAATGAAAACTTTCTTATTTTTGCTTCATCCACCATTCTAACTTACCAGCCACTGTCACAGCATTAATTGGTTTGTTACTTAGACTTTGGAACTTTCCCTGGGATCTGTTGTACATTCTCTGACATTAGTTCCCATCCAGAGGAGAAGGATCTCCCAGAGCAAACAACCTTCTCTTTAAAATCATGTCATAGCCTTAATTACCAATACCTTTAAATACTTCCCATTATTCCTAGCTTTTTAAACTATGACTTCTAACATTATGTTTAAATCTTTATTGGGACACTCTCAAAATCTCTCCTATATTTGAGTGTCATTATTTTCTGAAGTCTTGGCATGAGTAGTGGTGGTTCTCTGAATTCTTCACATCTTACTTCTTTTTCTTCTTCGGTGATGTATTCAATAAATATTTTGGAGAGCACCTACAAAGCACTAAAGGCAAAAAGATGAATGCATAATGTTCCCTCACCTCACCTTTGGTTGAGAGAACGATCAATGTTGTTTCTAAAATAGGGAAATAAAAATATTAATAGTTATGTCAATCCAGACCATTGCTGACTCCTTCTAAGGAAATTGGAGTCTCTCTGTCCACTAGAAACTGGGGTTTCCTCTGGTAAGCAAGGCCACAGCTGATGATGCAAACCCTTTGTACTCCCTATGCCTACACTCCACCTACCAGTAGGCTGCAGAAATCAATTCACTTGGAAAGCCTGTGGTAAATTTAACCCACTAAGATTCATATTATTGTTATCTCTGGTCACCACTCAGTATGTAAACCCCTCCAGTCATCTACTATTTCTTGCATTCTCACTTTTGGAACATTTTAGGCTTCCTGCCCCAGATTTGTCCTTACGTTGCTCCTCGTAGCACTGTCTCCCAGACCTGATCTCTATATTCTACTATGAAACTCTCTGATCATAGTTAAAACGTTTTCCTATGCTTCTTCCAACTGATGGCCTTAACTGAAACTGAGACTCTCCTTATGAAAACCCATCTCCCACTTAAGTGGGAAAATCTATCCTGAAGGAGGTTTTTGCAAGCGTTTGTATGGATTTATGGCTTTTCCATAAGAATTCTCAAAAACAGTTGTTGTTTGCTATGGTGTTGCTTTTAGAAGCCATGAGGTGAGAGTTTCCCAGATGTGTTCCCAGGATCTTGAAGTCTATCAGTAGTAAGGACCTGACACTTGGCTGGATCTTCAAGTACCTGAGAAAATAAGAACATAAGAATAAACCACTTAGTCAGGTCTGAGCTGTTTTAGGAATCAAGTTTTGTTTCTCTGACCAAGGATGTGTCCATCCTGCCTTAAAATCACCTCAGTTAAAATATATATATTTCAAATAGCCGTGTCGCCTACTACAATGTATTTTTTCTTCTATGTATGAACTTTTCTATCTTTCTTAAAATTTAATTATGTTTTTTTCTTTATAAGCTATTTTTCACTTTTATCTCTTGAAGTCTGGACTATTTGCTTTCTGATGGATACAGTGCTACGAGAAATTTTGTGTTATTTTGTATAATTGAGTAATGGTTACAAAGAAAAAGTCAAACTACGCACACATTCAAGAAATAAAGGCATGATAAAATATATCTAATAAGAATCCTGTTCTAAGCCTAATTTATATTTTTTTGGAGATAACTCAGAAGGCAATTCAATATCACACAGAAACCTTAGGGACAACATGCTAATTGTGATAAACATGAAGAAGTGTTAGTTAACAGAGTTTTCAGGTCTTCTGAGAAATATGTTTTAAGCTTAAATGTAAAAACTTATGTTAATGTGAAGTGCTCTATAAACAGAATTATATGTGCAGTTCCTGAGAAAATGTCTCAAGGCCACTTTCTTGAACTCCAGAAACTTCTTGCAAAGAATAAATCACTAATATACTTTCTAAATTTCATTATCTTCTTTCAAAATCGTATTCATATTTTTGCTTATGCCAGTAATATTTTCTAGTTCCACCTCTTACATGCCAACAAGATACAACATTTAAGTATAGGGAGGCATTGAAGTCACAAACCTGGGAATGAAGCCCTCTTACTAGTTTATGACCAAGGGTAACTTAAAAACAGTTGTTTAAAACATTTCTTGGTTTTAGTTTCCTAATCAGTAAAATGGAGTTAATTTTTAGCACATTAAGTTCTTGTGAGAACTGTTCTTGACACATACTCTTTACTCAGCAAATGCTTTCTATTAACAACTATCACTTTTTATCTTTAAAATTAGTAGTTCATAGGTGAGGTCCTATTATTTTAAGCTTTGGTGAACACATCTTTGTTAACTTAAAATGGACCATATCATCTTCTAATGGTTGTTTTTCCAGATGGAAGAGGCCTAATCCCTTTAATCTGTGCTTATCACCAATATCATTGTGCCTGCAGCATCTGGCAGCTGAGGGCATGAGGAAATATTATGGAGGTAGAGTTAGAATTCAGTAAGATTCTAGCCTCTCAATCTCCAAGTTTTCTCTCAAGTGTGAAAGGAAGTCAGCTTTTCTAGATCTTTCAATTTTTCTACTGCTGGTCCTGGGCTGTATAGTATGTATTATCATTCTCGTCATTGGACATATCTTTTAATTTAAAATAGCCATCGTATTGCACATAAAGCTGTTCTTTTCCATTTCAACACTGTCAATCCCTACAATCTTTCTTGATAACTGTTTTCCTAAACATTTATCATCCTGGTGACTATCCTTTGTTCATAGCATCTGATGGTGTTTTTAGCACAGAACATGCTGTTCTAGATATCAAAAAGAATTATAGGATTTGACTTTTTGTGGACACTATTTCTATTGCAGCATAAGACCATATTCACTTTGGAAAAGCCTTGCTATCCTGTTGGCTACTGGGGTTGAACCCCATGACAGTACTTGAGTGGTTTTTATTGGAACAACTTGCTGTTACAGCAAGTTATAGGTTTCCTCATCATACAATTGTGCTGATATATGTTAAGTCTAATTCTAGGACTTTATATTTTTATCTGTCAAATTTTATTAGTTTCATCTCATTGCTCCAGTATATTGAAAACTGTAAATCAGAATTATATATCAGTATTTGATCTTGGCACTGTGGCATCTGAAAACTTGGTAAGTACACTTTAATATACAATATATAATAATGAACACCTTATTGATAAAGAAGTAGATTGAGACAAAGCCTAATCCACAAGTGGTTGACATGCCGGACACTTCTATTCAGGTTATAAATGAATTAATAATCAATACACCTTAGTCATTAGCATTTTTTATCTCTCTCATCATTGATAGTTACTTTCATTGGGTGATTTATTGAATGATTCTGCAGAATCCTTCATCATTCTGTAAGTACAGTAAACCCCCTTTATCTGCAGTTTCACTTTCCAGGGTTTCAGTTACCCACGGTCAGCTGTGGTCAGGAAGCAGATGATCCTCATTCTAACATATGGTCTGAAGGTCACCAGTAGCCTGCCACTTCATTACAATGTCTACGTCATTCGCCTCCATTCATCTCATCATATAGGCATTTTATCATCTCACATCATCGTAAGAATAAGGATGAGTACAATACAATTAAGTATTTCAAAAGAGAGAGAGAACCTTCAGATAACGTTTTTTTTTTTTTTAAATTCAAGTTAGTTAACATACGGTGTAGTCTTGGCTTCAGGAGTAGACCCAGTGATTCATCTCTTACATATGACACTCAGGGCTCATAACTTTTAATACAATCATTTTTATAATTGTTCTATTTTATTATTGTTGTTGTGAATCTCTTACATGCCTGATTTATAAATTAAGCTTTATTATATGTGTGTGCATATAGTTTGGTACTATCTGTGGTTTCAGGCATCCCTTGGGGCAACTTGGAATGTATCCCTCACTGATCAGGGGGGACTCCTGTAAATCATTAGGACTGGAATGCCAGACTCACTTAAAGCATGTCTGTATTCTTTATTTCCACACCTGTCCTCAGCATCAAAGTTTTGTTCTGTGTGTGTATGCATGCACACACATCTCTTATATAAGACTGAGATAATGTGACATAAAATAATTTATTTTACTCTAGTTTTTTTTAGCATTTCTCAAAGTCATGAAATAATGTAAGAGAGTATGAACTTTAATAGCTCCATGATTTTCCATTAAATAGACTCAGCATAATTTATGTAACAAATTCCTAGATTAAGTATATATCCAAATTTTGGCTATTATGAATAATCTCATGACAAAAGTAATTACAGCCAAGTAATTCTCAACACCTCTGATAATTTCTCCTGGATAAATGCCTAGAAGAGATAAATTAAGCACTCATAAATTTACATATATGTACGTATATATCCATACTTACAGTTCTTTTACAAAAGATATATTTTTATTTTAGAAAAAATGTAAAATACAAAGAAAGATTGAAAATTTTAAAATATTGCCCATGACTCAGGAAAAGTTATTAATTTAGTATGTGTGCATATATTTCATGTATTTTTATATACTTACCATTTAAAATAAAAAAAGAGAGTTAAACTGCAAATGTATATTTTAGAATTTTTTGGAATTAAAAATAGGTGATAATCATTATTCCATATCATTTGTTAGTTTTGTACAACATAATTTTAATATCCATACAGTATTCCTTTGCATGGATTTGCTTTTAAAAAAGAAATTTCTTGTTATTCGTTAGTTATGTCACTTCTGTATTCTTTGGTATGTAGACTGTGATGAATATCCTTGATGATAACCTTTGTATATATTCACAGTGACCTTCTTAGGACAAAGTCTTAAAGGTAGAATTGCTTGTCAAAGAGTATACACAATTCTAAAGTTTTTAATGGAAATTGTTCATTTGTTCCTTGAAAAATGTACACAAAATTTCCCTGCCAGTGGTGTAAAATCACATTTTCCCAGACTGTTACCAACAGCACTTAGACATTTTGGCTTTGTTTTGACTAAAAGTTATGTTGTATCATGGTTCATAATTGGCATTTCTTTCTTTATGCTTGAATCTGTGTGTGTGTGTGTGTGTATGTGTGTGTGTGTGTGTGTATGTGTGTGTGTTTGTGTGAAACAGAGAGAGGGAATGTCAGTTTGTGTGAATTTCCTCTTCAGTCTTTTTTGTTTCCTACTGATCTGTTTTGTGTTGATTTAAAAATATATTTGCTATTAATGAAATTAAACATTTATTTTTGAATAACTAACAAATATTTTTTCAGCTTGTTTCTAATGTATTTAGAAATGTTGTTTCCTATTCTCCAATATTGTAAAATATCCAATACATTACTGTTAGTACTAGAATGTTTTCTTAACATTTCAGTAGTTTCAACTGGAAAATATTTCTGTGTAAGTTATGAAGTAAGAATCTGGCTTACTTTTTTCTTTTAAAATTATTAATCAGTCCTCCTAGCACTATTTAAGAACAGTTATCAATCTTCCTACTGATTTGAAGTAATACAAGCAAAATATAATTAATTCAGATGCATCTATGTAAGAGTTGTTTTTACTCTATTTACTAATTTCACTGTGTTCTATTTTTAAATGAAAATTTTGTTTATGTTTACATAAACACATGTAAATATGATGATTTGCAGTGAGTCTTAGTATTATTTGGCATTTGGATGTTTTGAAATTAAATTCTATTTTTATCACATATGTTTTCTTTTAAGTAAAATCTTTGAATTCAGTTTTGAAATTGCTTTCATAATTTTTTTACACTGATTCCTATGCCAGATTCAAAGGTTCTTGCACTTTCAGTACTTTCCTATCTCAATTATTTGGAATATAATGTGTGCGTGTGTGTGTGTGTGTGTGTGTGTGTGTGTGTGTGTGTGTTTTAATCCAAGTTAGTTAACATATAGTGTAATGTTGATTTCAGGAATAGAATTTAGTGATTTACCACTTACATATAACACCCAGTGTTCATTCCAATAGGTACCCTCCTCAGTGCCCATCCCCCATTAAGCCCATCCCCCCACTCAATACTCCTCCAGCATCCCTTAGTTTGTTCTCTGTATTTAAGAGTCTCCTATGCTTTACCTCGCTTTCTATTTTTTATTTTCCTTCCCTTCCCCTAGGTTCATCTGTTTCGTTTCTTAAATTCCACTCAATGAGTGAAATCATATATTTGCCTTTCTCTGACTTATTTTGCTTAGCATAAGACACTTTAGTTCCATCCACATTGTTGCAAATGGCAAAATTTCTTTTTTTTTGATTGCCAACTAATCTTCCATTGTGTATATATACCACTCTTCTTTATCCATTTTCAGTTGATGGACATTTGTGCTCTTTCCATAATTTGGCTATAGTCGATAGTACTGTTGTAAACATTGGGATACAGGTGCCTTTTCAAATCAGCATTTTTGCATCCTTCGGATAAATACCTTTAGTAGTGCAATTGATGTGTTGTTCTATTTTTAATTTGTTTAAAAACCTCCGTGGTGTTTTCCAGAATCACTTCACCAGTTTGCATTGCCACCAGCAGTGCAAAAGGGTTTCCCTCTCTCCACAGCCCGCCAACATCTGTTATTGCCCGAATTGTTAATTTTAGCCAATCTGACACATGTGAGGTGGCACTTCATTGTGTTTTGGATTTTAGTTTCCCTGGTGATGAGCGATGTTGAACATCTTTGTGTGTGTCTGTTTGCCAGCTGGACGTCTTCGTTAGAAAAATGTCTATTCATGTCTTTTGCCCATTTCTTCACAGGATTATTTGTTTTTTGAGTGTTGAGTTTGATTAAGTTCTTTACAGATTGTGGATACTAACCCTTTATCTGAAATTCTCTGATTCCATCTGCTGCCATTTAGTTTTGCTGATTGTTTACTTTGCCATGCAGAAAATGTTCATCTTGATGAGGGCCCCATAGTTCAGTTTTGCTTTTGTTTCCCTTGACTCTAAAGACATGTCAAGTAAGAAGTTGCTGCAGCTCAGGTCAAAGAGGTTGTTTGTTTTCTTCTCTATGATTTTGATGGCTTTCTGTTTTATAGTTAGGTCTTTCATCCATTTTGAATTTATCTTTGTGTATGGTGTAAGAAAGTGGACCAGGTTCATGCTACTGCATGTTGCTGTCCAGTTTTCCCAAAACCATTTGTTGAAGAGACTCTCTTCTATTGGATATTCTTTCTTGCTTTGTCCTAATTTAGTTGGCCATATGTTTGTGGGTACATTTCTGAGTTCTGAGATCTGTTCCTTAGATCTGTGCATCTGTTTTTGTGCCAGTACCGTACTATCTTGATTACAGGTTTGTAATACAGCTTAAAGTTTGGAATTGTGATGCCTCCAACTTTGGTTTTCTTTTTCAACATTGGCTATTTGGGGTCTTTTCTCATTCTATACAAATTTTACAATAGTTTTTTCTAGCTCTGTGAAGAACGCTGGTGTGATTTTGATAGGGATTGCATTGAATATGTAGATTGCTTTGGGTAGTATCAACCTTTTAACAGTATTTATTCTTTCAATCCATGAGCATGGAAGGTTTTTCCATTTCTTTGTGTCTTCAGTAATTTAGAATGCAGTTTTATTTCTTTCTTTCCAAAAGAACATGCAAGCAGTATTATTTTCTGAAATCTCTTATGCCTATGAAATGGCTCTCTTTATTGCATTTATTAAAGACAATCTGGATTGTTTTATATTTCTAAGATGTCTATTTTTTATTATCTCTGAATCTATAGGAATGATATTTGGTTTCCCTGGTTTTTTTCTTAGACCCCTGATCTTTTAATTTTTTTTCTTTTTTCAATACTTTGTAGATTTTTTTCCACAGTCCCTCAGCTCTGTGTTCTTTCTTCCTGGGGTGAAATCGTCCTCAGATCCTTGATTAGAAGCTGGGAAGAGATACATGGCCGGCCCATTCCCCATGTCTGAAAAACACTAATCTACTGATTTGAAATTTTCTCATATCCTGTAACCTGGTTCTCTGAGACGCTGAACCAATGGGTTGCATTAAAAATTTGTAATTCTTAACTTACACTTTCTCAAAGCTCTTCTTAATTCTTCCCCTTTCTTGAAGGTTTTGTTTATGATTTCACTTAAAACACCATGATTTCAGCTTTAAATTCTTCTTCAATATATGCCATTAGGGAAAATATTTAAATTTCTATACACCTTTTTGAAAAATCTAACTTCTGTTTAATATTTAGATGTACATTTAGTTTTATTTTGATAATGAAAAATACCTACACATTTTTTCTCTCCTTTTATTATCACTTTGTGATATCACTTTGTGATAATAAAACCACTCCAAGGTTTATGTAGTTTTATGTGGTCCAGTTTAATTTCTCTATAGTTGTGGCGTTTATACATCCTACACTGCTTTCAAAGGTAGCTGAATATCTCTTGGGTCTTTACTGAAGGGCTGAGTCAGGTAATAAATGAATCTCCCTCCCTTTGATTCTTCACCCATGAATACTGAGAGGTGGTTTACCAGGGAATAAAACACATTATTTTATTCAATGTTTAATGCTTGCAATTTTGTTTGTTTTGCATAAATGTGTGTGTGAACCATGAGTTAAGGACTATGCTAGACAGTGGCTCTATAGCTGAGATATGACTAGAGCTTGCAGTCTAATGGCAAAGACGGATATCAAAGACATTCAGGTAAGGTTGGAGGGTTCTTTGAAGAAATGGACAAGCAGGAAAACAAAAGGACCTCTGACCACTGACATTTTACTAATCCATAATGAAATATCCTAATGACCCTAAATTGTCACCCACCACACAAAGGTTCCACATCTATCTTTGGTGCTTTTCTATTGTATGCATGTGACCTTCTAGATTCCCCAGTATATGTGGGGAGGCTTTCAAAACCCTAATGCCTCCAAATATCTCATTCCACAGCTTTTCTTGATAGACTTTTCAACATCTTATTTTTTGCCCCAACTGATATCCTCTACCTTAGGTGGCAATAGCTAGTGTGTTTTCCTTTCAGTGTTTTTGAGGAATTCCCTTACATAGTAGACTCTCTGTCCTGAGACTTAATGAGTTAAGTAACATAAAAGTAAGTCCTTTGCACTAGTCCTTTAGGGAGCTCCCAGGGTTTCAAAATAGGCAAACACAATTTTTTGAGAACCAGGTCTTCTGTGCTCCCTCCAGAACCAGAACTGTTACCAGGAATGTGGGTTGCCAAGCTGGGGAAGGAGGTGGGATAGGTCAAAACACCAGAAAAGTCTACTGTGCTTCAAACATTGCTTTCCAGATGAAACATTAACCTGGTTGCTGCAAATCTCTGACGGATTTGCAGTGTGCAAGAGTTCCGGTAAGGTTGGTTCTGACCATTTTCTCAGATTTTTCTGTGTTTCGAGGGGAGGATGGGCCCCTGGAGTTCTCCACTCCGCCATTTACACTGATGGTACTCTCAACTTACATTTTTTTATGTGAAAATGTATGTCTGAGTGTTCTTTCATATCAATACATAAAAGTTTCTTCATTCTTTTATATCAGTAGTGTTCCATTGCATAGATCTACCATAATTATTTAATGAATCTCCTATTGCTATGGATCTATCTTGCTATAAATATTTTGCTATTACCAATGAGATGTAGTGAATAGCCTCTACATAGGTGATTTCACATCTCTGCATGCATATTTCTATAACAGATTCTGAATCCATTGGTGTGCCAATAGATATGAACATTGGTAATTTTCAAAATATTGCCAAATTATGTTATATATGTTCTTACCAGTTTACACATTTACTAACAGTATACGAGAACCCATGATTTACTATAGTCTTCCCACTACAGTGCTTCATCCAATTGTATCATCCTCTCCAATTTGATGCAGTATAGTTTTTATTTACATGTCTCTAGTTATTAATGAGGTTGAGTATCTTTAAATAGATTTGAGAACTGCTTTTATTTTAATTTATATGAAGGCTTTGTTAATTCATTTCTTACTCTTATGGTCATTTTCTTATTAATTTGTGGGAACTTTTTATATTGAGGCAGCAGCACCTATGGTATTTCTGTAAATATTATGATTATTTGTCTTTTTTTATGTTTTAAATTCACCAATACAGAGTAAGCCTGTGAAACCCTAGGCCCCTACCCTGGACCCCAGTGAAAGCAGAACCCCAGGTCTATGGTCTTCCCCTAACCCCTGTGACCTCACTGTGTGGCCGGTCCCGGGTATACTGTGTAGTTTCCAGTTTCTGTAAGTAACCTGGTCTCTTTCAGAGTTTTCTCATGGTTATTGCCGAGTGCATGCCACAATCATAATAAGAACCACAAGGGATAGTCCAGCCACAGCATTGGTTATTGATAGACCTGAGACCTACATGAAAAGAGGTTTGGATCCAGCTTTTATTTCTCAAATTAATTTAATTTCTCAAATTAGCTTCTACTGGAACCCAGTAGACCTTACATCTCTTACTGAATAGCCCGTTCCTTTCCCCCTGCCACCCCACACACCAGTTTGAAGTACCACATCTATGATACCCCTCATTTCTGTACATATTTGGATATAATCTAAATTTTCTTTTAAGGGATTTTTTCCCTACAAGTTCTAAAAACTGAGATTCTGTCCTATCCGTTAGCAGGGTCATTGTGGACCACCTTCCCTCCTGTTCAACTTTAATTTTCTCTTTAATAATCTTTTATGGCAGCCCCCATAGAACCATTCTGATAAATGGTTCAGAAATGTTGAAGACTTGCCTATGATTAGCTCTGGCTTTGTATGTTTGTATTGGCCAAAATGGTAGATTGCCAAGTATGTCACACCATGAGACAAGTTAACCAGGTATATCAATGCATGCATTCTCTTGGATGCTCCACCATATATATGTTCCACCATATATATCTGCTCTAACTTGCATTTTAAGCTATAAAGATAAGCTGCCCAATATGTGATGTTGTTCTGGGTAGGTGGTGGTTAGTGTCATGTATCTATGAGAAACATAAATTTTGGGATATTTGTAGGTCCCTCTTCAGAGATTTAAACTTTGTAGTTTACAATTCTTTTGGGAAAATTATTGTCTAAAGCATGAAAGAAAGATGGCTACCTTCATCTCCATTTTAAAAAAAGTAAGATTTCTCATGAACTTTAAGGCTCTATACCTAACAAACATATTTTAAGGATTTTGATTGTATTATCTGTTAAGGTAGTTATAAGTAGTGTTTACAGGTGAACTAAGTTTAATGAGCATTGCTTTCCTTAACATGTACCTTTTCTTGGAGATGTACATTTACATTTTGTTATCATTTAGCAAATAATGACATAAAATTAAAATTTGACTTCTAGATCAATGTTCTTATATATATTTTCCATGACTCAAATTATTTCAGTATACCTACTCAAGAAAATGAGTAGATTTTCTAAAATATTAGTTATATGCTTTTATTTGGTATGTAGTTCTATTGTATTTAAAGAGTGGTAGTTAAAAATGTGGGATTATGAAAACTGATGGAGAATAACTTAGAATTTGTATGTTTGTAGTGTTGAAACATATATTAGGAGTATTTTTTTAAAGGTCTCACATATTTATTACCGAACCAACGTATGATACAGAAGTATAGTAACAGAGAGCAAACATTTCCCTGATAAAACATGTCTGTTGTTCAGGTAGTACTGATGTTTACAGAGTGATAGGGTACATGTGGCCATCATGCAGTATAAACATGTGTGCCATCTCAGGTGCCATCCTTTATGGACACATCCTGGTTCTTCTCCAATGTCTCCTCTAGGAGTTGTACCTGATTTTATTATAGTTTTCATTTGAATCCACCGGGGAATGGAATGATTCTGCCTTTGTTTATTGGCCAGGAGTCACTTGATCCTGAAAGTCTTATGAGAAGGCATTGCGAGGAACATTCAACCACACACACCATGATGGTGGGGCAAAGGAGGCCACAGTATTTTTTAACCAAGAAAAGGAGTGAAAAGGCAAGGATAAGTATGATTATGAACAAATAAGTAAGCTTGAAGAGTTGTGATATAAGATTATGGGTTTCAGTACATATTTTTATTAATTAACTTATGATCAGACTTCCAGAAGAAAACATTTTTTCTCTTGCATGAATCTTCAATAACGCTGGACATGCACCAACTATATTGCCATGTGATTTATAAATCAAGATGATAAAATAGTACTTCCATATTAGAGATGAAAGAAAGAAGCTGTAAGGAAATGAAAACTAATAAGACTTTTAAAAACTTGAGAAACTTAATTGCCTATCAAAGTGAATAAAATTAACCTACATATGTAGGACATGAATACAAATTCTAAGAAACATTTTTGTGCTTTTACTTGCTAAAGAAACATATTCTAACTTTAATGCTGAACATAACATGCAGGCTTATCTTTGAAAGATAACTACCCAGAATTATTTTTAAAATAAACTCTAAGTACTCTAAGACCAAGTATTAAAATTTTGTAAATTATAGGCCAGTACACATGCACCATGCTTCAACTACAGCATTTAATTTTGAGATTTTTTTAAATTTACAAAATATCTATAGGTTGCTTAGGCATATGTATTTATTACCCAAGATTTTTGGAAATGGAAACTTAATTTCATCTTGTAAATGAGAAAGTATTCTCTCTTAGATACAAAAGTCTTTCATTTAATGCCAAAACCCACATAATTGTTTTTGACATCCAGTTTACTCTTTACCGTTTTTGATGATTATTTGTTGAGATCACTCAGCTTTACTTTACCCTGCTCTCTTCAAATTAACCCAACTTATTTTTTAACCCCATTTGAAATATTTCCTTAGGCCAATAGAAACATTTTTAAATCAAGCTGGAGAAACATAGAAGAGGAAGTATGCATTTTTTTTCTGCCAAATCATTTATTGGAGAGTTTGAGTTACAATCAGTACCTAAGCAAATGAGGCTAGCAGGCAGGAACGTGGTTTCTGAAAATGGAAAAGACCCCAAGAAAATTGCTTGTGTTTCTTATTTAATTTAATTGACAGAGATTCCGTTTGATGAAAGCTAGCCACTCTAAAAGTTGGATATCCCATTTCTCCAAAAATCAGTGGACTAAGACAAAAAGCACTTATTTACACCTCATCTTCCAGCAAATTAGTCTTTTTTTTTAAATGTTTTTTTTTTTCTAAGAGAGAGAGAGAGACAGCATGAGCAGGGGAGGGTCAGAGAGAGAGAGGGAGGCACAGACTCTGAAACAGACTCCAGGCTCTGAACTGGCAGTCAGCACAGAGCCCAACGCGGGGCTCGAACCCACGAACCGCGAGATCATGACCTAAGCGAAAGTCGGACGCTTAACCGACTAAGCCACCAGGCGCCCCCAGCAAATTAGTCTTAATATGCCCTTCCTGTGGATGGCAGAGAGCAAGAGAGCAAGCCCAACTGGGCAACTCATTTTCTAGCCTGTTTGTCTGAGCAAGTCCCTTGCCTGACCCCAGAGTCAGGGTGAAAGGACCCTACAAGGCTATTTGGCAAAGAGCATGGACACAGACACAGGAAGGGGTAAATAATTAGAGCCATTTTGCAATTTACAACTGTGGTTGTTTGGGGATCATATTCACTACAGCAGAATATGTGTATATGTGAGCTCTGCTGCTTCCAGAGAATGGAACTACTTCAAAGCTGGTAAACCCTCACAGGGGAGTACAGAGTTAAAGCTGTACCACCTTCTGGCACCATGTCTCATAAACATTGCACTCAAATACTCAAAGCTCATGTTGTTGACTAATCATAGGAAACATGCCATTTGGGAACATTATTCTGATACTATCTGCTGAAACTTCAACAACAATGCAATTCATATTTTCCTGGATTTATCTCTTAAGAGAAATAAAGAAAACACAATTAAATGTTGAAATATTGCTCTCAAGCAACCCATTTGTAAAGGATAATGATCTCACCTAGAAGATACAAGTTTTCATGTGATTAGGTTCTTCAGGCGAGGAAGCATTATCAAACACCTGAGAGTAATATGTAAAAGACATTCCTTCACTTCCTTGGGCTAATTAAGAGGAATGGCATCTCTAAGGAGTCTTCATGTACAGATCTTCCACAAGTGCCTCAACTCTGGTGTTTTCAGTTACAAGTTTTGACTCACAGCTGCTGGGTTTTGTTCCAAATCACGCAGTTTAGTTTCAAGATGTAGTATAATTTTTTTTTTTTTTTTTGGTTTGGCTCCATTTGCAAGTAAACACCCTCATTATTCAGCTCATAAATTGTGCAACACAATTGCAAACATTTTTTAATATTTCCATTTTCTTCTATCCCATGAAAAGTCTAATTGTTAAAAGTTCCACTTATGATTTGCCATTATGTGGATTTTGAAAAGCTTCTCCCAATTTTATGGCCTTGTGATAAGTACTCTGTGTTTCATGAAATTCTAAATTTTCTTCAGTTCAATCTGGTAACCTCACTATAAATACAAATACTGTGAGATATCTAATTAGTAGTAATAATAGTTAAGATTTATTGGGCACTTATCAGGATTTGGGAGTATATCAATATACATCCGGCTAATACAATGTAATTTTTGCAAAAATTCTAAACAAGGGTATTATATTTGTCAGGAAATTGAAACTCAGAGGAACCAGATTTCTTAGAGAACACTTCTTGTGGTTGAAGGAAAAGATGGTGCTTACTTTGTGATTGTACTTATTTAGGGAACCTCTTCCTACACTGTAGTCTGGAAGTTGCCTCCAGATAGAAAACCAGGAAGACTGTGGGACTCACTTCCTTTGTTACCCTTTTTCTTGGATATCACGGTCTTGCGCTACCTCATGTCCAAAATCTGAAAACTGCTGTTTTGTATATTGTTTTCAGTTTTCTATTGGTATATCACAAGAACATAAGCCTCACACCAGTTACTTGGGCATGATAGAAGCAGAATTCCTCTGGAATGTTGTTTAGAGTTGTCCAACTTTTCCAAATAGAAGGAAGATGGAAAGGAATTTGAAAAAGCCAACCCACAGTATCTCTCTCATATCATTTCACTCTGATTTTGAAAATTGTCTGTTGGATCATCATTGTCTTAACATCTCACAGCCTTTGGGACACTCTCAAAGCATTCTGGGCTCATAGAATCCTTGTCCAGATCTTATACATAGGATGACTTGGGGCAGTTATTCTTTATCTGCCTGTTAAATACCTCCAGACTACTAACATTTAGAATTTCGCTTTCTTCTCCCTCATTAGTTTTGAATCTCAGGTCATCAAACTATACGAGCTCTTAGGAATCCTTCTGAGCCATCTTTTCTGAGATGTAAGTGGGTTTTGTTAATCTGTTAATTTAGACATCCTTTCAACTCAAGGATTTTTGTTAATATTATATATTCAAATCATTTTCCTGCTCAATTGGTTGGATTCTCTCTTAAGAGCACCAGTTTATCTTCATGTTAGTTCATTTTTGCCTTGCCTCAGTATCTATTTTTTTCCTTTTGAATTACTGTGATTGTTTAGTCTTTTTGTCTGCATTGTAATTTTTTAAAATATTTTTATTTATTTCTAGGAGAGAGAGAGAGACAGTGTGAGCAGGGGAGGGTCAGAGAGAGAGGGAGATACAGACTCTGAAATAGGCTCCAGGCTCTGAGCTGGCAGTCAGCACAGAGCCCGACGCGGGGCCTGAACCCACAAACCGCGAGATCATGACCTAAGCGAAAGTCAGACGCTTAACCGATAAAGCCACCCAGGCGCCCCCTGCAGTCATTGTAATTGTCTCAAGTCATTCTTGTATGTTATTATGGTATTATCTCAATTATAAAGCATATTTATTCTATACTTTATTTCTGATTTTCTTTTACTTCTGTAATAGTATTATTTTGAGCCTCAAATCATTTTGTTGACTTTTTTTTAAGTCTCATTCTGTTGCTGTATCATCTTATGTTTGAGTTCATTTGTATATTAAATCCTTACTGTCATTAATTTCTCCTATGATGTAAAACACTACTAGGAACATGTTTTCTGTTTTGGAGCTAACATATTTTTCCAAACTGTTCTGTCTTTCATGTGTTATATTTCTTTCCGAGAAGGGTTCTTTAGCATTTTGGGATGCCTGTGAGACCATTTTTTTGAATCTCACTGCATCTAGAGAGTTCATTTCTCCTAAAATATTGTGGATGACTTCTTAACTCTCCTTCCCATCTTGACTCTGGCATGTCAGTATTTCTGGCCAAGTTACATTTTGAGGCTTCAGGTATTTTTGTTCTGTTGCCTGTTTAGGAGACTTTTCTGTTGCCTGTTTAGGGGACATCAACTAGAGTTTCATGCAATCTTAAGGAGAAAAGACTCTTTTGAGAATTTCGTTACTCCTGTACAAATGTTTTTTTACCTGGTAAAGACCAAGAGTCCTACTTTCATAGTAGAGCTGGTAGGAATTTGGAGAAGGGGGGTGTATATACCTCAGAATTTTAGATCATTTTTTCAGTTTATGGAGGATACCTGGAGTCCATGTGTTGTTATTAAGACCTGTTTTCACTTACTCATTATACTCCTACTTACTGTTCTCCATACTTCAAATTAAAAGATAAACTAAAATTGATAGTATTTGTGAGAATTGTCAATATTTAATCAATTCCCAATACCGTTTATATAAAGTGGTGTTGTGTTAAAGTCCACACTACATTTGTACCCTTTCCTTGTTCATGGATTGATGAATGAATTTTTTTGGTCCTGATTTCTATTTTTTATTCATTTCATTAGATATTGAAGAAGGGAGAAGTCTATCATTTTTACTTGGAAGTCTGGTGCTGCCTTTAATTAAGGGTTAAGTTTAAATTCTATGGTAACAAAGTGTCTATTTTTCCAGATGAGCTGAAGTATTTCCCATTATTATTTAATTAGATTTATGTCACAGTTATTGCCAAGGATTTTAATGTAGCAGCTCTTCTCAGCGTTTTTATTCTTGAGAGAGAGAGAGACACAGCGTGAGCAGGGGAGGGTCAGAGAGAGAGGGAGTCACAGAATCTGAAGACAGACTCCAGGCTCTGAGCTAGCTGTCAGCACAGAGCCCAACACGGGGCTCGAACCCACAAACCGTGAGATCATGAACCTGAGCCGAAGTTGGACGCTTAACTGACTGAGCCACCCAGGTGGCCCTAATTTTTTTTGGTATAAGTATATATTCCCGGTTCGCATAACCTAATTTCATGACTCTTATTTTAGTGTCAGTGGTTCTATGCACTTTTGCTTTTGACTGTAAGCCAACTCACATTCTATTTGGAATTAGGTAAAGTATGTAATTTAAAAACAAAGTCACTTCTTTGGAAACAAGATGATATACTGTAAATCTCTGTTATAACAACAGCTTCTATGCCAGCTGTCAAAATATTCTCCCCCCATCAAAAAAGGGATCAAAATATTTTCTATGGCTTTTTAAAGCTAAATGTGATTAAATTAAAAATGAAAATAGACACACATGTTAGTTTTTATTCAGCCAAGTGGTCACTGTTTTACAGAATTTTTCAAATAGAAATTTAGCTAACAAATAAGGACCCATTAATGTGTATTTGAAGGTTATTTCATCTTGCCATTAGGCAGTTGGTCTACATGGAGAGATAGTATGATAAATAGTTGTGTCAGAATAAGTTACAAGATGTCATTGGAGAGAAAACCCACTTGATCAACCTTACTTGTCTTCATGAAAATCCAGGGAGGAATGTTTCCTCAAGTCATAGTATCTAGAACAAGTGAACTATAGCATTATTATTTTAATCCTAAAAATTGGTACTCACAGGTATTGGGACTTGCAGTATATTTCCTTTTCTGGCTTGGCTATTCAGAACCTCCAAACATTATGACTTACTTCTATCAACTGTATGGGATCTTATGCCATGTATTCAGTCATTTGTCTTCCTCTGACTCTGTTTCCTTTTTCACTTCTCATTTTTAATTGCATTTTCATCTAAAAGCACTAATACTCATAAAATATTTGGAGTTGTATTAGGCATAATAAATTTAATTAAATATTTAATCGTTCACCCATCATTGATGAATTGTATTGAGATATGAATATAATGATAAAGTCGCTAAGCTGAAACTAAAACCTCAATAAATGTATTAACCTCAGCTCCATTTAGGATGCCAAAAAAGGAAACATCTTAATAGACAACAAAAAGGAGTTGTTAAATACATTATTGCTTATGTATATGATCTCTTCCAAATATATTAAATAAAGGCAAATATTCATTCCAAAGCATTATTAAAATAGTGGGATGCAAAACAATATTACATATTACAACATGATCTTGATTTAGTTGATATGACATGAATAGAAAATGACTTCAAGTTCATATGCCAAATGTTAAATGCTACTCATGAGTGTTGATTACAGGTGATGTGTATTTCATCTTGTGTCTATTTCATGCAATCTACAATGAGTATTAACTTATTAACAGAAATATATACTATTTTTAGTTAACTTTTATTTTTCAGTTTACTGCCATACTATTAACATATATTTTATGTAGAGACATAACAGGATTATTTTGCTAATCCAAGATATTGACTTAAATCCTACTTCCATCCACACCTTGTTAAGCTTACTAAAGGACACTAAGAACTCACCTTCTAAAGAAATTGTATTTTTTCTTCTAAAATTATCCAGAGATGGTTCTCCTTTTTGCCAAAATTATTGATTTTTTAATCAAAAAGGTGAATATATGAAGTGTCAAAGTCATATGCATAGGTATTTAAAATGATCATTTGTACCTAGAAATTTTCTATAACTTGTGAAATAAGTAAAGTTGACAGAAATTTCAGTAATAGAGACTTCCTCTTTCATAAACCAGACTTATTCTGTAGCATACCAGTTCTAAAGGAATTGAACTTTTCCACACTATTTAATTTTACATTTGTAGTCTACTTCAATGGCTTTTATATTCTGAAAAAATAGTGTGGAAAATCTGGTAGTGCAAGATATACCATGATTAGAATGTTGCCATCTTTCTCCATGCATAATTATGCTGCTTCCATTTTCATATTATTTCTCTATTGACAGAGTATCATTTCCCACATGTTGAGAACATACAGAATGTATTTTATTTCAGAGGAGATAAAAACAAGAGATAGATTGTAATTGCTCATGTTGAGTTATGAGTGACTTTTTCTCCTGAACAAAATGCATCCTATTTTAGTATAGCCTCCAGTTTATTGAACACTTGGTAATTTCTTTTCTTGTTTTATTTTTTTGGTCTTAATCTTTTTCTCACAATAAAAAAAACCTCCCTCTTCAGTGTGGGGATAAATGTGCTTTCTTCCCTTTCTTGTCTAGTCTGCATTCATAGCTAAAATTATTGCTTTTAGGAGATTTTGTTTTAACTCTGTGTGTGTGTGTGTGTGTGTGTGTGTGTGTGTGTGTTAGAAAAAAGAGGATGGAAAAATTCTAACCAAAATGTGTGTGTTTATATCTAATTATTTTAATATTTTCAATAGTATAAGTCAACATTTTAAAAAGATTTCTTCTTTAATCTATAATATTAAGTTGTTCTACATTCCCTGCCATTGTCAGTGTCTTTGAACTTCCAGGCACACACACTGAAAATTCTTTTAGTTCACATTTTTTGGCACTAGGACTTAGTAACAGCTATAGGTGGTATTACTTAGTCATTAGTTTTCTCTCCTTTGCTTGTTATCAAAAGTATCATTGAATTTCCTTAATAACACCATGAGATTTCAGATTCTTTTCCCAGAGAAGATTTTATTTCATTAAAATATATATGCCAAATAAGGTATCCTTTTAAGTTTTGTGAAAACTTCCAAAAATGGAAACATTTATTTAACTGAGAAGGCCTGCATTTTTTTCCAGAGTGACTTATACAAACCATACATAAATATGAGGGAATTTCAATATCCTTGGGCTTTCTCTTGTACTTAAAACACCAGTCTCAATCTTTTTGCTCCTTAAAATTCATTTAAGGGTTTTGTTTCTAATATTTTGTAAACATAGAAAGAAGAAGCTTAGTGTGTTTGAAAGAAGATCATGTTGTGTTTATGGACTATAAACTACTTTTCTTGCAATTATACCAACCATTAGTTGTAAATAATAATGCTTTTCTGGCCTAAAAATATGCTTTCAAAGATTATATTATCTTGTGTTTCTATTTGGCACATAGACTCTCAAATAAATTGCCTTTTTTAAAAAAATAAATTCTCTAATGCCCACAAATAGAGGAAAATCCATCTTATCTCACCCGTTTAAAAGGAGAAAAAAAAAAAAAGAAAACTTGGTAGTCCTTTCTTTTTTTGTTTTCCTTTATATCAAGACTCTTCAAAAAGTTTTTCTACCCACAGTCTCTGATTTTTCTCCTTTTATTCTTTCTAAACCATTCCACCTAGGTTTTATCTCCAGCACTCCACTAAAGCTACTTTTATCAAGGTCACCAGTGATCTCTATGTAGTTAAATCCAATCCCATCTCTCAGTCTTCAACATGGTTGACATATTAGCAGCTTTGGACATAATTGATCCTTTCCTAAGAAACTGTTTTTGGCTTCCAGGACTTTCTCTCCTTCTCAGTGCCTTTTGCTAATTCCTTCTCATTTCTCCAATTGTGGTAAGAAGACCTGGCAAGGAGGCTGGAGACAGGAGTTGTAGTTCCAGGTCTGTTTATCCCTCCCTTCTTTCACCTACCACCCATATACGGTGATCAACCATAACAGTCTGTTAATGATACATGTAAATGTGTGGAATAAATCTATTGTGTATTCAAAAAAGCTTCTTACTGTTTTCCCAGGAAACAATAATATGATTATTTGCCAGGGGTATTACTAAAAAGATTCTAAATTTGGGTGAGAAGTTGGGTTGATGTCCTCCAAGTTCTATTTTAAGTTTCTAGATTTGATCATCTTTAAAAGTTACCTATTTACATACTGCATTGTAGCATTTATGCAGGGAAATGGAATTTCATTCCTGGGCCTTATTTATCATTTCTCTTTATTGGAAAACTGTATTGAAAAAAACATTCTTTATGAATTTTGCATGAATCATTAATAAAGGCTGGAAGCAATTGGTAAATACTTTCTATAAGAAAGTGATAGCTCTTGAATATTTTTAACCATAAATGACATGTTGCAGAAATGTATTTAAGACAGAAAGCTGGTTCCAATCGAAGAGCAGTATAATATATCAGTTGGCCAAGTCTGTCTCCTTCTGAGAGAGAAGGTAGCAGAATATGAATTGTTCTCTGGAAATGTAGATTAAAAAATAAGAAGTTATTTTGATGTGCACATACATCAACAGCCTCGCTAATAAAAATGGGCATCTGGCATCTGTGCCCATTAAAAAAATAACATACCATAGAGTATTTTAGCCAGAGTATAATAAATATAAAATAAAAGTTTATATAAATCAGTCTATGAACATCAGACAAATTTTGAATCAGAGTATATTTAATTTCTTTTGTAGATCCCATGTAAAATTAATAGTAAACTTTGGGCATCAAGGCAACACTAGATCAAGAATTACTATGTTTGATTAAAAAGTATATTTGGAAACTCCTGTTTTAGATCTAGCATATTAGGAGTTTAGAAGCCACCACTGAATCTTAACAAATAAAAAGCTAAAAACAACAAACAAACAGACAGACAGACAAAAAAGACACTAAAACCCCAAAATAGCAATAACTCTTTTTAGGTCCATCAGAGAAATGAGGTCACAGGAAAAACTGCTATCCTCAGAACTGGAGCGACAATCAGGCAAATATAGAAAATCAGATTTACTGGAGTAGAAACTCACAAGCAGGCACCCCTGGAGGCATCAGTACTAGGGTAGAAAAATCTGAACTGTAATTGATGAATTGCTAGAGATTCAGTGTGCACAAGTCTAAAAGTTAAAAACTCCAGGGAGAACTAGTCATCAGAGAGCCTCCACACTTCTGTGAATTTTACTTACAGGAGCCTCACAGTGAGTATCAGAGGAAAATTCCCTAATACTTCTGTCAGAGGAGAGGAAAAATAACCATTTTGATGTTTGCCTGAGCATTCTCATTTTCTTAAGTTGGATAAGTTTTCCCTGCTTTCAAGAGAAGCAATTTTACCAGGGGCTAATATAATATGACTTATTAGCACCTAAACTATGTAGGGGAAGGGAAATATACAATTCCAGCAGTTGCTAGCCAACTGGTCCCATGTAAAGAAGGAAAAAATTCTAAGAAGCACCAATGAAATTTACATAATTACATAATTACAGGACTATAGAACACATCCTCTCCCTGCAAACCTTACATTACTACAGGCCTATTCACTATAAATCCCTTTACTCAATACATAATGCCCACCTTTTCACAAGAAAATTATAAGACATAATAAAAGGCAAATATTGCAGTTTGAAGAGATAGAACAAGCATCATAACCACAGTCTGATGTGTCAGGAATGTTGGAATTTTTAGACCAGGAATTTAAAAAACATTATGATTAATATGTTAATGGTATCAATGGAGAAAGTAGACAACATACAAAAACAGATGGATAATGTCATTAGAGATCCAAAGAAAGATTTTTTTTAATTACTAGAGATTAAAAACAATGTATCAGAAATGAAGAATGCCTTTGATGGACCCATTAATAGACTAGACATGGCAGAGGATTGAACCTCTAAGCTTGAGGATATCTTGATAAAAAATCTCTAAAACTGAGAAGAAAAGAGAAAAAAAGACTAAAAATGCAACACAAAATATCCAAGAATATAAGATGACTACAAAAAGTATATCCCACCTTATCTTCTTTCAAGCCTGGTTCCCTGATATAAAATTCAAGTAAGCACATTCAGGAAAAAATATTGTCTATAAAACCCATTCACTTAGGGAAATCTACACCAATGTAATCACCATGAGGAATGGCTGCACAGAAGAGCCCCACCTCCAGTGGATGAAACAACACATTTGTGACCCCAATCTTGTTCTACCTCTTCATGCAAGTAATC
Source organism: Crocuta crocuta (assembly GCF_008692635.1). Classification (NCBI taxonomy): domain Eukaryota; kingdom Metazoa; phylum Chordata; class Mammalia; order Carnivora; family Hyaenidae; genus Crocuta; species Crocuta crocuta. Next base: position 377,736 of record NW_027531893.1, read on the forward strand.
CACAAATGCCAATCTCTTCTTTTCTTTCTTCTTTCACTTTACTTTTCTGAGAATTAGCTATTAGATACTATGTAATGCCCCACCAATATATTTAATTGTCTCCCTTGTACACCAAAGCTCTCTCACATCACTCAGGCCTGTTCTCTAGTCCTTTGTGTTCTTTTGGAACACTTAATTACCCCTACAACATAGATCCTTCCACGGCAACAAAAAAGACAAAGAAACACTCAAGGAAGCACATTATTTTTTTTTTCTTTTTTCTTTCTTTCTTTTTTTTTTTTTTTTTTTTTTACAAATAGTTTATTGTCAAATCAGTTTCCACTGAAGCACATTATTTTCATTTTGCTCCATCGCCTTTGGGTGAAACTGTCTCCACAAGGTTCTCATTGATGTCAGAACAGTAGAGCTTTAACCTTGTGCGCCTGGGCTTATCTCTGGCAAAGAACAGATAGCACTAAAGATTCAAACAACTTTTCAAACAGCTTCAGCTTATAAATCTTTTAACATATTTTATTGAATATGTCCCCCAACTTAGTCCTTAGGAAAATGTGTGTATATGTTTGTGTTTGATGCACCAATGACAAATGTATCTCATGAATGAAATTAAAAGCTATTTGATCCATTGACTATATTAGGAGTTTTGTAATTTAAGTTTTTGTTTTTTGAATTTTGATTTATATTTGCTTGAACTCAATAAATCATTTCAAATATACATATTAGTGCATGCCTGATATGACTACAAAATCTTTCTTCTTTTCTAGAAGGAAGAAAACTACAAAATGACTTTGGTAGTATAGTCACAGCTAATCACTACTAGAAAAAACAAAGTAAAATTTACTGCAGGGTATAGTCAGTCTAGCACATATTCTATTTAACATGATTGAAATGTATGGAAAAATTATTTTTTTAGGCCCCATAAATAAGTCTTTTCAGAAGACATTATGGAGGTCAGAATCATCCCATTAACCCATAAAAGCAGAAAGTCTATTGTTAGGTAAAATTCTAAGAGGGTCCCCAAGTTTCCCAGCCTATGATGAATACACTCTATGTTCTCCCCTTATCTATGGGCAGATCAATGAATATGATGGAATAATCACTTACTTGGTTAGATCATATTATATAATAAATGTGAAAGAATTTTGAAAATATAATAAGGTCCTAAATCAGCAGGCTTTGAGTTAATCAAAACAGAGATTATTCTAGAAGGAAGGAAATAACATGGTAAGAGCAGAAATAAATGAAATATAAATTTAAAAAGACAACAAAAAGGGTCAATTAAAGTAAGAGTGATTTGTTTTAACAAAATTGACAAATCTTTAGATAAACTTACAAGAAAAAAGAGAGATGACTAACATAAATAAAATCGTAAATGAAAGGGGAAACATTACAACTGATAGCAGAAATATTAAGAGTCATAAAAAACTATTATGAACAATTATATGCCAACAAATTAGGTAATCGGGAAAACAATAGACACATTCCTAGAAACCTACAACCGACTAAGATTGAATCATGAAGAAATGAAAATCTGAACAGGGCCAATCACTAGTAATTGAATTGAATCAGTAATTGAATCAGTAATCACAAGTCTCCCAATAAAGAAATGTGCAGGACCAGATAGCTTTCACTGGTGAATTCTCCCAAACACTTAAAGAAGAACTAATGCAGGGGCACGTGTGTAGCTCAGTCAATTAAGTGTCGAATTTGGCTCAGGTAATGATCTTGCAGTTCATGGGTTTGAGTTCCACGTAAGGTTCTGTGCTGACAGCTCATTCTGAACCCTGCTTTGGATTCTGTGTCTCCCTCTCTCTCTTTGCCCCTCCCCTGCTCTCTCTTTCTCTCTCAAAAATAAAATAAACATTAAAAAATATTTTAAAGTAGAATTAATGCAAAAGCTTCTCAAACTCTCTCCAAAAATTGAGGAGTAGGGAGCACTTCCCAACTCATTTTACAAGGCCAGCATTATCCTGATACCAAAGCCACCAGACAAAGACACTACAAAAAAAGAAAATTGCAGGCCAATATACCTGATAAACATAGATGTAAAAATCCTCATCAAAATATTAGCAAACCAAATTCTACACTACCTCAAAAGGACCATACACTGTAACCAAATGGGATTTATTCCAGGGGTGCAAGAATGGTTCAACATCCACAGGTCAATCAACGTGATACACTTTATTGACAAAACAAAGGATAGAAGTCATACGAATTTATATCATCTCACTTGGTGCAGAAAAAATACTTGACAAAATTCAAAAATTTTTTATGATCAAAATTCAGCAAAGTATAGAAAGAATGTACCTCAACATAATAAAGGTCATATATGAGAGCTAATATCCTCAATGTTAAAAAGCTGAAAGCTCTTCCTCTAAGATCAGAAACAACACAAGGTTACCCATTCTCACCACTTTTATTTAATGTCATACTAAAAGTCTTAGCCAGAGCAATTAGGCAAGAAAAAGAAAAATAAAGGGCACCCAAATCAGAAAGAAAAAAGTAAAATGATCTCTGTTTGCAGAAGACATGATATTATACATAGAAAACCCTATTGACTCCATCAAAACACTGTTAGAAGTAATAAATTCAGTAAAGTTTCAGGATACAATATCAACAAACAAAAGTTTGTTACATTTTTATACACTAACAATGAATTATTGGAAAGAGAAATTAAGAAAAGAACACCACTGACAATATCATCTAAAACAATAAAATACTTAAGAATACACTTAAGGAAGTAAAAGGGCTGTGTACTAAAAAACTAATAGATGTTGATGAAAGAAATTGAACAAGACACCAAAAAATATATATGTAATATTCCTAGATTATACAAATTAATATTGTTAAAACATTTGTATTGCCTAAAGCAATCTACAGTTCTCATACAATTGCTATAAAAATTCTAATGGCATTTTTCATAGGTGTAGAAGAAAACAATCCTAAAATTCATGTGCACCACAAAAGATCCCATGTACCCAAGGTAATCTTGAGAAAGCACAGCTGGAGTTATCATGCTTCCATTTCAAGCTATATGACAAAACTAGAGTAATCAAAACAGTATGGTATTGGCATAAAAACAGACATACAGATAGATGGAATAGAATAGAGAGTCCATAAATAAATCCAGGCATATATGGTCAATAATTTTTGACAAGGGAACCAATGTAACATAAATGACCCAAGTCTATACAATGGGGAAAAAGAGATCATCTCTTGAATAAATGGTGTTGGGAAAACTGGATATCCACATGTGAAAGAATGAAACTGAACCCTCTCATACACCACACACCATACACAAAAATCAACTCAAAATTGATTACAGATTTGAATGGAAGACCTGAAACCATAAATCTCCTAGACAACAACATAGGGGTAATTTTAAAAATGAACAAAGGATCTGGATATTTTTTTCAAAGAAGATATCCAAATAGTCAATAATTTGTGAATACGTGCATAACATCATTAATCAGAGAAATGCAAATCAAATAAAATGTCACCTCACACTTAGAATTTCAATTATCAAAAAGATAAGAGATAACAAACGGCGAGGATGTGGAGAAAAGAGAACAGTTACATACTGTTGGTAGGACTGTAAACTAGTACAGCCACTATGTAAAACAGTATGGAGGCTGTAAGAAATTAAAAATACAACTATCATGTGAACCAGCAATTCCACTTCTGGGTATACATCCAAAGGAGAGGAATCCATTATCATTAATGTCTCAAAGAGATATCTGTACTTCCTTGTTCACTGAAACATTATTCACAATAGCTAAGATATGGAAACAAACAAAATACCTGTCAATAAATGAATAGATAAAGAAAATGTGTACATTCATATATAATTATTATATAGAATTAAAATTTATTTATCTAGTATCTAGTTTTATTTATTTTATATCTATATTAAATATGATACTATATAAAATGTCATATATGAATATAATAGAATATTATTCAGCCTTAAAAAAGGAAGTAAATCTTGCCATTTGCAACAACATGGCTGAACCAGAAGGGCATTATGCCAAGTGAAATAAGACAGACAGAGAAAGACGAATGCTGTGTGGTATCATTTACATGTAGAGTCTAAAAACAGATAGAATACAAAACAAACAAAACAAAACCCCAAAAGTCGAAGTCATAGAATAGAGGGTAAGATGGCGGTTGCTAAGGACTGGGAGGTAGAGAAAATGGAAACAAGTTGGTAAAAGAAGATAAACTCTCAGTTATAAGATGAATAATTTCTAAGGGTCTACTGTATAACATTAGACTTGTGACTATAGTTGATAAAACCGTGTTGCATAATTAAAATTTGCTTTGAGAATACAACTTAAATGTTTATACCCAAAAAAACAAAAAAAGGTAAATATGCGAGGTGATGGTTATTAATTAACTTTATCATGGGGATCCTGTCACAACATGTAAGTATATCAAATCATCATGTTGTATACTTTTTTTTAACATTGTATACTTTAAATATATAACAGTTTTATTTGTCAGTTACACCTCAGTGAAGCTGAAAATTGTTACCCTGAGTAATCCTGATCTAATTAGGTGAGTCTTTAAAAGGAATTAAGTTCTTCCTGGTGAAAGTGACTCAAAGCATGAGAGAGATTCCGCTGTTGTCCTTGAGGAAGTAAGTTTCGATGGTGTGAGAGAGCCTACGGAGGGGGCCGCATGGCAAGAATCTGAGAGCGGCCTTGGGAACTGAGAGTGGTTCCAGCCAAAAACCAGCAAGAAAACATCACGGTTATACATGCAGGAAATGAATTCTGCCAACAACCTTAGGGAGTGTGGAAGTGATGTTTCCCTAGTTGAGCTTCAGATAAAAATGAACCTAGCTGACTCATTGATTTCAGCCTGGCACAGAGGATCCAACCAAAATATGCTGGATTCCTGACCTATGGAAACTGCAAAATAACATTTGTGTTTGTTTAAGTCGCTGAGTTTCTGGTGATTTATTACACAGCAAAGAACACATAGTCTATGAAGCCGAAGTGTTTCATACTCCAAGGAGTCTTACCTGTACTCTGTCTTCAGAACCTAGTCAATAGTCCTCGGTGCCAACTCTTTACTAGGAAATCACAATCTGCTTTCATAGCCTCCTAGTTTTCCACTTTTCCTTCAACACAAAACTTTCTCTTCAAGTACATTAAATGTCTGTCTGTGCCCAGAGTAAGACACACTCTTATTCCTGACCCTTACTACATTCTTTGCTTTCTGCATGGAATGCCCTCCCCACCTACCCATAGTTCAAATTCCAGCTCAACTGTCACTTCTCTTATGAAGACTTCCCATGTCTCCCTTGCTATAATCATTCCATTATGCTCTCATAAATAATAAAAGTTTTTTATAAGTCTTCTGTAGCAGAGAAGTGTTTGATGTCTTTGCATCAGCAAACATAGTAACTGGCACATATTAGATTTTAAGCAACTGGTAAGTATTTGCTGAGTAAAGAAAATTGAATGAACTTTTTTTCTGAATTAATGAGTGAATAAATAGATCTAGATCAGGACCAAGATTAATCACAGTGTAAAAATGAAGGTTGCTATATGAAACTGTTGAAATAGGCATAGTGCTGATTTTCTTTTTCTATCTCATAACATAAGGAACTTCATTTTGTTTGTAAAGCAGTCATTACAAGTATGGCTTGTATGGCTTGCAGTATCACCTGTAAGTTAAGATTGAAAGAATTTTATGTCCAAAACTGTTTTAATTGTAAACTCGGCCTCAGTTCCTTTCACAGCTTAGGGTGCTGGTAATTAGAATAGTACTACCACTAATAATAATGATAAAAAGTAACACATATAGTGCATGTTATTTAAACATTTTGTATGTATTAACTTAGTCTATACAATAACTCTTATGATAACCCTTTAATGTAGATTCCATATATTACAGATGAGGAAATGGAGGCACAAAGAGAGTGAATCATTCTGATAGTAAGAAGTAGAGGTAGAATTTGAATACAGGCGGCCTGACTCTCATGTCTATGCTCTTGGATACCTTGATTACTATGACATGTTACCTCTTTGAGGATGAAAGCAATGGTAATGGTAACAGTGCATTGGTTTCTTGCACATGCTGATTTGGTGGGGGAGGGGATGGGCGCAAAAGATTCCATAGACTTTTCTCCACCCAAACCTACTTTCCCTGGCATCAGCCTGCTTTCCCTAAGGCACTGCCAGAGCCCATCTGACCTTAGAATTGAGAATATTCCTATATTCTCATCAAGCCTTGCAAACACCCGGTCGAAGCTTCCTGTGCTTTTTCATTTCTGCCATATAAAACAAGTTTGTAAAAGCTGCTGTTTGTTGAAAACTCACTCATTTAGACATGACAATTTTAAAATTACTTGTAAGGGCCCTGATTATGTCTCTCAGCACTTCCTAGCTGAGGGGAAGGGAGTGCAGATTTGTTTGTGGTATTTTTAGAGCCAGAAATATTTAAATCCTTTCACGGAGTGAACAGTTCAGGGAGAAACAAGGCAGTGGGTTCTCAGAGCTGCTTCCCAAGGCTCGGGATCAGCAGGTGGAGGGATTTTTTCAAAAACAGAGTATCATTCTTTTCTTACCCTTCTGAGCCCCTTGACAGTTCTCTTGTGATACAAGGATAAATGGTGCAGAGCCATATCTGATCTGTTTTATATTTTTATTTTTGTATTTTATATTTTTCTAAAATTTGGAAGAGTGATGGGTGTCAGGGGCCAGAGGTTACAAAACTGGGGAAAAAAAAAACTTTTCATAGGTGAAGGACGATCTTAATTAACAAAATCATTTCATTTCATCTCTGTCAAAAAGCATAGTTTTTGGAGGCAAACATGGAATAAACTGTTCTGTTGTTTTCTCACCCTTGACAAAGCTCTGAGGTAGTTTTTGCTGTTCTTTTTTGGTGCTCCTGCCACCCTGGTCTGCATTCATAGGAAAATCAATGAGCTGCTTTTGCATTTAGTATACATGCAGAAATGTATTATGTATTGCACAGAATTGGCAAGGTTTTTAGTATTTCCAAACAATGCAATCATTACAAGTATTGAAAAGGATGGTGTCATGCTATGGTGATCATTTGTAGCGGTATAGGTCACACAAATTTTCTGAAACCCAGCGCAAAAAGTGAATTTGTTCGCACAAATTCTAAAGATTCTAAATTCATGCCAAAGGGCAACACTCTAAGAGTAGCAAAGACAATATTCAAATAGAACTGGAAGGGGAACTTGTCCTATCAGATACAGACTCACTGTAAATCGGTAATAACCATGACAGTGTGGTACTGGTGCAGAGAGAGGGAAACAGAGCAGTCAAATGAAAGTTAGAACCCCAAACACACTCAAGCCTATATGGAAACTAGATAAATGATTGAGGGGGCATGGCAGATCAGTGAGGGAAACTGGGTTATTTTTTAATTTAATAAAATTGTTTTTATATGAAAAAACAAAAGTATATTTGTAAGCCCACTATTCATGCACCAAACATTAGTGGATTAAAATCTTAAATACAGGGGCGCCTGAGTATTTAAGCGTCCAACTTTGGCTCAGGTCATGATCTCACAGTTCGTGGGTTCCAGCCCCACGTCGGGCTCTGTGCTGACAGCTCAGAGCATGGAGCCTGTATCTCCCTCTCTCTCTGACCCTTCCCTGCTCACGCTGTCTCTCTCTCTCTCTCTCAGAAATAAATAAAAAAACATTAAAAATTAAAAAAATAAAATCTTATATATAAAAGTTAACATAAGAGAATATTTCTATGTCAAATGAGAGAAGTGTTTCATGACAATGAATAAGAAAGTACAACTGTTTATTTTTTAGTGATTTTTAAAAGTTTTATTGAAGTGTTATTGCATATAATAAACTGCACATAATAAAATGTACAATAAGTAGAAATATGTATATCCCTGTGATGGTATCACCATAATCAAGACAGTAAGCATCTCCCCCAAAAGTTTACTAATGCTGCCTTCATAATCCTGCACTGTCACACTTTACACACAGCACCCATATGACCACACATTAGCTTTCTGTCACTACAGATAGTGGCACTGAACAAGCTAGCTTGTGCCATGGAAACATGTGCCACATAAACCTATGTGTGAACATACACATACACTGGGTATCTCTGCATTACACATCAGAAAACAATGGGTACTGGGATACCAAGCCAGATTTTACTGGGTAGCACTCATCTGACAAGCTCAAGGCCAATCTACAAACAACATACTCAGGGTGCCTGGGTGGCTCAGTTGGTTAAGCCTCTGACTCTTGGTATCAGCTCAGGTCATGATCTCACGGTTTAGGAGTTCAAGTCCCATATCAGTCTCCATGCTGACAGTGTGGAGCCTACTTGGGATTCTCTCTCTCCTTCTCTCTCTGCCCCTCCCCCCTCATTCTGTCTCTTTCTCAAAAATAAATAAACTTAATTTTTTTTACTAAAAACAATGTATTCAACTGATTATGAATAATTACATTCTTAATTTGAATTGTAAAAAGAAATCCAATCGGCACCTAGGAAGCACTTTCACAGGTAAGCCCAGTGGACTGTTAAGACTTTTAACTGAGTATTTCATATCTCAAATCCTGTGCTTAGAAACAACACATGCCCTCAACCTCCCAATTTGGCAAACAACAAATAGCTTTAATTCATCAGCTAATGGCTTGTTTCTCCACTTTCTTAGGCCTAATCAGACATAGTGCTATATGTCTATGGGCTAATGCTGTTTGTGAAATTGATTTTGTAATTGTGGTGTCAGAACTTATAGGATATTCATTTGCTATTCAAGAAGCCATTAAGCTTCTTTACCAGGTCTGATTTATTTGCAAACATCTGACTCTAGTTGACTTAGCTACCATTCTACTTGTCTGTATGCTATTAGGGAAGAGGGATCAAATCTTATTCATCTTTGAATGTCCTATGACACTAAGTCAGTGCTTTGCAGATAATAGGTTCTTTAGTCACTATTTAATAAGTTGAATTAAATAAAATTGAATAGATCGTTTAATAAGTCATGCAAACCTTGCTTTCAGTGCAGTTCTATCTGTTCCTTTAAGCCCAAAATGAGCATAAAAAGCGAAGATTCTGGTCTCTGACAATGTAAAAGAAGCCAAAGAATTTAACTGAATTTTTTTTTTAATTTTAGAGAGAGAGAGAGAACAGGGGAGAAGGACAGAGGGAGAAAGAGAGAGAATCTTAAGCAGGCTCCATGCTGAGTGATGCAGGGAATCATGACCTGAGCCAAAATCATGAGTCGGCCGCTCAACTAACTGAGCCACCCAGGTGCCCCTGAATTGCTTGTTTTTTTAAAAGAAGACTCTTTTTTTTTTTTTTTAAAGTAAGCTCTACCCCCGGTGTGGGGCTTGAACTCATGATCCTGAGATTAAGAGTCACATGCTCTACCAGCTAAGCTAGCCAGGCACCCCTAAAAGAAAGCTTTTGAGTTGTTAGCCATTCCTTACATTTTCTTCCTAGTTCCTTTTGGATTACTGGTTCTTAAAATGCACTGCATATTAGAATTATTTGGGGGAATTTTGAAAGGTTTTTATCCCCAGGCCACAACCAGATCAATTAAATGAGAATTTGGGGGATGATGCTCAATCATTAATAATATTCAGAACTCTTTAAGTGATTCCAAAGTTCAGTCAATGTCAAAAACACTGCATTAGATGGAGATGAAGAGTAACTTGACAATCATTCTTCCCCCATCTTTCTTCCTTGTGTCCTGAAACAACCACCCACCCTGTCATAGCTTGAGATGGTGAGAAAAGTATCTGTTTTGACATGACACTGAACATAAACCACTACATTTCCAAAAGTAAAAATGTGGTCCAGACCACTGGTGGTAGTTGTCCAAAACTGGAGAATGCTTGGTGCTATAACTTTAAGCAAAACTTTAAAAAATTCCAGCAGATTGTGTTGCAAATTAATTAAACCTTTATCAGCATATGGAAGTTATAATTTACAGCTTCCTTTTCCTTCCGTCTCCCCTCCTTACCCATTCTGTTCACACATTTTCTTGAAGTGAGATATATCAATTTACAATGGTTTTTCATAAATCATCTTTCAGTTATCATTATTTTGGGCTTTGATTATAGCATTTAAATATTTATTTGGTTTTCACTACGTAATACAAAATAGTTCTTTCAAACAGGATGAAGGAAGTTGCCAGAAATAGCACTGTCTCCTCTAGGTCAGATGAGTTCCCTCTTGATACCTAGACATGTACATGTTCAAAACAAGAAATCAGGATACATTATAGATACAAATTATTCATCCTGTGATTCTTATTCTATTTCATCTTTCATTGAAACCAGCACATTTGTGAGCTCCTTCTTCACTGGAAACCTTGACATTAATCAAAATGTTTCAAATCATTTTTTAAAAGAAGCTAAAATGCTTCTGATTCATGACAAAGCAATTTTCTTTTTTAAACCATAAGCTAACTTGAACACATTTTATGCTAACATTTCCCCCTCCCCAATTATTCCTGGGTATTTGTATTTCTCTGAAAAGAGAATTGATTATAGATAATTTTTCTTTGCTATGATATGGTTGAGGAAGTAGTATAATCTGTATATAGATTATACAGATATAAATACTTTAGTATATAGTCACCCAAAAATGTAAGTAAGAATAGTTTTTGTTTTTGATTTCAGGAGTCATAGCCTTACGGAAATTCTTTTAATAGGGGCATTGCTTATAATTTGTAAGAGAGCATTAAATGTTTTTAGATCAATGGTTCTAAGTACAGCTGTATTAAAACCTAGGTTTTTTTCGCTTGTTTATTTCATAAGCATTTGTTAAGCATCTACATTATTCTAGGCACTTCCTCTTAAAGATGCAAGTTTGAATATGAGAGTGTCTTTTCTAAATTTACAGAACCGCACAATAAACCTTGTCCTTGTGAGGGGTCACTAGACTCATGTTCATGCGGGTGACAGGGTTCTTCTGTAAGATTATATACAATCATTTTTATTTTGTTTTTGTTCATATAAAAATGCTTGAAATGGAGTATAAGTTTCATAAATCATGTTTTATATGTACAGGAAACTGTTACCATTGTTTTATTATGATAAAGATAGTGCCTTTTTTTTTTTTAAAGTGCTTAAAAAAAAAAAAAAAAAACCATTAGCAGCTCCTGGGTGGCTCAGTCGGTTAAGCTACTGACTTCACCTCAGGTCATGATCTCAAGATCTGTGAGTTTGACCCCTGTGTAGGGCTCTCTGCTGACAGCTTGGAACCTAGTGCCTGCTTTGAATTCTGTCTCCATTCACTTTCTGCCCCTCCCCCACTCACTCTCTGTCTCTCAAAAATGAATAAACATTAATTTTTTTAATTTAAAAAACTTATGCTTTTGCATGGCTCTGGATGGCAGAATCTGCATATGATCTCTCTCTGGAACTTCCTCAATGGCAACAGCATTGTTCTAATACAAGAACACTTTGTTTTTCTATATAGGACATCAGTGGGCATAATTTAAACAACAAACAAAAAACATGGCATATTACTTGCTAAGGTGGTCTGATAACATAAATGTTTAAAAGCAGTGATTCAGATGTAACTTCTAAGCAGCTAATATAGACACACTTTGTGAGGATAACAAAGACTTAACCTTAATCTCAACCCTGATGTAGGTGATTAATGGAGAAGGTGATGCTTGTTATCGTAGAGAAAAGGTGAAGATCTGAAGGGGCTTTTACTAATAATACAGTTTTATTTGATTAGCTCAGGAAAGCTCACCTCCCAAGACAGAATTCAAAGTAAGATATTGTTCACTTGAAAGAGTTAAATCCTTTGGTCTCTTTGTCTGCTCCCTCACAGGAACAATAAGACTTGTCATTTTCCTAGGATCGAAGGGTCCCCTGCAGGCTTTACTGACACCTTGTACATCATACAATGTTGGCCCACTATGTCCAGATGCAAAATCAACAAGGGGTCTTTGAATGAGCCAAGACCACGCGCATGCCGGTGGTTGCCAGAGAATACGTGTCTCAAGGAGTCACATTTTCTGGGTTAGACTCTGGTAGGGCTTCCTTCTGTGAATGACATGAAAATATATGATGACTAGAAGCAGCTTGGAGCTTTTGATCAACTCCTAACCAGTTAGCAAAGTGATGGAACAGGCAAACAAAAACAGTAATAGCTAAAACTTACACAATGAATAATATATGCCAGATACTGCTCTAAGTGCTTTTATGTCTTAGCTGATTTAATCTTAAACAGAATCCTGTGAGTTTGGTACTGTTATTGTATTCATTTTATAGATGAGGAGAGCAAGGCAAAGAAAGGTCTTGCTTATGCGAGACTTGTTTATGCTGTCCAGCTAATAAATGGGGAAGCAGGGAATCAAACTTAGGGAGTCTGACTCTAGAGTGTGCGATGAACCCCTCTGAAATGCTGTCGTACAAAATACAGCCAACATCAATCTACTTCAAATCTAAAAATAAACTGTTTACATTCTAGTTTCAGGGAATTGCATACAAGAATAATAGTCAAAAGTAGGAGGAGGTAAAGAGAGAGAGAAAGAAAGTGAATGAACTAATAAATACATTATGCCCCAAGGGAAATATAAACTGTAGAATAAGTTACTTAATTCTGGAACCCTTGCAAAAGGATGACACATGACTTTAAAACAAATGTCATCTATGATGCGTCTGGGTGACTCAGTTAAGCATTTGACTTCGGCTCGGGTCATGATCTCGCAGGTTGGTTTGTGGGTTCGAGCTCTGCATAGGGCTCTGTGCTGACAGCTCAAAACCTGGGGTCTGCTTCAGATTCTATGTCTTCCTTTCTCTCTCTCTGCCCCTCCCCTGCTCTCATTCCTCCTCTCTCTCTCAAAAAATAAATAAACATCAAAAAATAATTTAAAAATAAAAATAAATTTTTTTAATGTTTTATTTATTTTTCTAGGAGAGAGAGAGAGAGACAGCGTGAGCAGGGGAGGGTCAGAGAGAGAGGGAGACACAGACTCTGAAACAGGCTCCAGGCTCTGAGCTGGCAGTCAGCACAGAGCCCGACACGGGGCTCGAACCCAGGAACCGCGAGATCATGACCTAAGCGAAAGTCGGACGCTTAACCGACTAAGCCACCCAGGCGCCCCTAAAAATAAAAATAAATTTTAAAAAATGTCATCCATGCAGAACTTTGAGAATATATAGAGTGTCATACAAATCAGTGAAAGGGCATTATAGCTCCAAAAGTTTAGGAATCATTTACTTTGGGGAAATATGTATTTATTTCCTCAATCTTAATATTTCTTTAAAAGTTAGTGTATCCCACAATGGATGAGGAAACGGTTTGGGGGCAAAGAAATAGGCTTTGACAATAATGGAGGCTTCACTCGATTCATCTTGCAGTTTGTGGGAATTCCCTGCTTCTTCACTGCAACATGAATTTTATAATCCAGTGGAAGGGAGTCAGATCTTGAAATTATCTTCATTTTGTCAGGTGATGTTTTGTTGTGTTTGGATAAAGCCTTTCATTTCCTTATGATTCAAATTCTCCATATGTTAAATGGGGTCAAAGGCTCTTGTGTACTTTCTTGCAAAATGTTTTGAAATGGATATATTTTAAGGCTTTTAAAAGAAAGAGGATAGAAAACTCATGACAGTAACATGATTACTGAGAGATTTTAGAATGATTTAGATTTATTTAAATAATTTAAAGCTTTGAGTTTTTATTTGATTATTCTATATTTTGGCATTATTCAGTTTCTGACATAAGAGAAACTGACATTACAAAATATGATGTTTCCCAGCCCCTCTGCATGAATTAACCTTGGGGGGCTGTTATTACTGGTTATCTCTTTGGGGTCTTTGTTTCTCCAGGGCGTTTGTGCCCTGTTTATGCAGCAGAGTTTTTCCACAGAAACACAAGTCATTTCCTGCAAAACGTACTGTCTATTTCTAATCTCTTGTTTATTCCTATGCACTGCTGAGGACTTTAGGAAAGCCAGAATGTAACTTTCCATGCTCCCTCCATTTCTCAAGAGTAAAACTCCTGGTAAAACTCTCATTACACATTGTATGCCAGGCCTCAATGAAAGAAAAACATCTACACACGGCTCTCACCCTTTCAGCTGACAAATGATGGCAAATGCCAGGCTAGTGAGGAAGACAGACTTCCTTGCTAGACATGACCATGGATTTCAAGCAAAGCCCATCAGTATAATCGGGATACATCTTTTTGAGTAAAGAGAGGAAACTGAGTTATTCTAGGATGGAAACTATGGAGTGACCACAGAATTTTGAGAAGTATGGGGACAATAGATTTATTCAGAACATTCAGACTTCAATGAAGTTAGGAAACAGCAAGGGTGCCTGGGTGGCTCAGTCGGTTGAGCATCCCACTTTGGCTCAGGTCATCATCTCACAGTTCTTGAGTTGGAGGCCCTCATTGGGTTCTGTGCTGTCAATGCTGAGCCTTCTTCAGATCCTCTGTCCCCTTCTCTCACTGCCTCTCCCCTCTTATACTCTCTTTCTTGAAAATAAATAAACATTAAAAAGAAAGAAATAGTAAAAGGCCAGTCTTCTAGTGATTTTAGTTATTCTGCATTCTGTATTCTTCTTCCTAAGTCTTTCTGTTTAATCCCAGCATATTGTCATTGAACCTACCCCAACTACAATACTCCATTGCATCATATACTGAAAGCTCCATGCAGGTGTAGGGAGGGACCCAGGGTCGGCCATGCCGAGATGGGTCACATGGGCTTGAAGATTCTGTTGAGTTAAAAAAGCAGTCAAAACACACTAGGTTCAGGAAAAGCTCTTTCCCTCTACCACAACTGCCTAAAATCAATTTAGATAAAGGGCTTGTTCTAGAAAGAGAGCTATCACCATGGATAACTGCTATGAATCGGCCAGGTAGAAAGGAAGGAACCCAGGCAGGCCTGTTTGATCAAAGTCATCTGTGCCCCATTGCTCCTGAGTGGTCCACCAAACATGTGTTTACCAAGCATTCACTCTCTTTCATCTTCCTGTGAGTTGCATTCCTTCTGTCTGAGGTCTCAGACCCCTACCCCTTTGGCCTTAGTTCAGGATGACATATAGACCTCATTTTGTCTGTCTTTGGAAGTTCCATGTCCATGTGGATTCCCAGGACCTAGAAAATGGAATTTTATTTTCTCATGTTAATCTCAAATCAATTTGATTCTTAGTCTAGTTCTAGAAAGACCTTGAAGGGGACAGGAGATTCTTGCTCCCTGACACAGGTTTGTATATTTTTGAATCTGCTCTGATTCTGGCTTTAATTTTTTCTCTTAAAGCTTTCTGTGACAATTATCTTCAACTCATACTATTTTTTATTTACATGTGGTCATTTAACCAATTCACGAGTCATTCTTTTTCAGTAAGCCTGTTCCTTTTCCCCTTCTCCACCTCCTCCTCTTTCTTCTCCTTCTCATCCGTGTCTCTCCTCCCTCCCTCCCTCCCTCCCTCCTTCCCTTCCCTTCCTTCCTTCCTTCCTTCCTTCCTTCCTTCCTTCCTTCCCTCCCTCCCTCTTTTTCCTCCTCCTCCTTTACTTCCTCTTTTTTCTTCTCCCTCATCTTCTTCTCTGAGCCAAATCCCCTTTTGAATGAGTGGACTAAATGAAATATCCTTATTTGTCTGAATGCTTTTCTGAAATTTTCTATCATATTCATCACATAAATTAAAACATTAAAAAAATTAAGTATTTTTAGGAGGTTGCTTTTTTTTAACTCTATACTCTTTTGTAGTATGCATACATGGTGGAAATCATAATGTCATAGCTTTAAGTAACATTTTTGAAAAGGACATCTTTGGTTAATTTTATTTATTTTTTGTACTCTTTAAAAATACTGGTTGATGAAGTTTGAGAAGATACAAATCTGGGCTGAGACAGTGTAATGTAATGATGCAAAATAGGGGTTTTAAAGTCTGAAAGCCCAATGTGTGGATCCCTGCTTTATCACAGATGTCCCGTGTGACCTTTGGTGGATTATTTCACATCTCCAGTTCCCTGATTCCTCAAGTGTCAAGTGAGGATAACAATATGCCTACTTTAGGGACACCTGGGTGGTTCAGTTGGAATAGGGTCCGGCTCTTGATTTTGGCTCAGATATGATCCCAGGGTCATGGGATTGAGCCCTGCCCCCTGGGATTGAGCCTTAAGATTCTCGCTTCCTCTCTCTCTCTCTCTCTCTCTCTCCCTCCCACCCACACACTGACCTTCTCCCCCCACTCATACATGTGCTCTCTCTTTCTCTCTTTCCCTCTAAAAAATAAATAAATAATAATATGCCTACCTAATAAGATCATTAATGTAGTTAAATAATGTGGGTAAATTTTTTGCAGGGAGTCTAGCATGTAGCAATGCATCAATAAATTGTAGTTATTGTTTGTAGTTACATTGTATTACTTGTCAATTCTTTTTCTTGTTCTTTCTTTTTTCCTTTTTTTGTTTTTCTTTTCTTTAGTTACCAACAACAACAAAAAACTAAGTTCATTGTGTTTCATATGTTGGAGTGGAGATGCTAGGGATAACTGAACTGCAAGGCCTACTGGAAGATTTAGAATTTGGTGGTTCTTGGGGCACCTTGTGGCTCAGTTGGTTAAGTCTCCAACTTCATCTCAGGTCACGATCTCATAGCTTGTGAGTTCAAGCCCCACATTGGGCTCTGTACTGACAGCTCAGAGCCTGGAGCCTGATTAGATTCTGTGTCTCCTCTCTCTGCCTCTCCCCCACTCATGGTCGGTCTGTCTCTCTCTCTCTCTCAAAAAAAATTAATAAAAAAAAGAATTTGGTGGTTCTTTTTGATGCTATTTACACACCATAGATGAAAACAGAGGAGAGATGTAAAGACATAAACTCTACTGGGGTTTAGAAGACATACTATCACAAGGATAGATGCATAAACAGACCCGGGAGTAAAATCCAAAATAGTTTATAAGAACATTTATTTACAAGGAAAGCAAATTAAAAACATAAAAGATTGAAAAACATAAGATTGTGTAAAAGTGTGCACACATGCATATATATGGGGAAGAGAGAAAAGGAGTAAAGAAATGAAGTAATGGCTGTGTAACAATACTCTATGGACCTTTTTTTCCCCACTTAAATGCATGGCCCAGATAATCGTATACACTGGTGACATTTTTTTCACATGATTTCCCCTTTCAAGATCTTATGGAACCTTCACATTATCTATCAGTTTATATCTAAAATAACCTGTCTTGCAGATTAGAAGTCTTGTAGGCTTCTTCCTGATGTTCTCATCACCACAGTGACTACCTCGCTGTCACTGACCCTCCTCTGCATCCTCGACATTCTGTGCATCCACTGTACTTGACAGAACATCAATGCCTTTGTTAAAGGTAGCATTTTAACCTGGAATGCCTTCCTTCCACCTAAGACTCATATCTAGGTTGACTTCTGCCTTCCCTGGACATCTTTTAAAAACAAAAATTATATTTGTAGGTTTTACTTGTTAGAATTTATTATTTTTGTTTTGTATTTTTATGTTTATCTACTTTCTTTAATTGGATTTTAAGCTTTTTAAGGTATAGGGTTTTATTTTCTACTTCAGTTGTATCTTCCACAGTAATGAAAAAAGAAGTAGCTCAATAATTGTTGATTGTCCAGCATTTACCATTTTTAATGTCTTCATATGTAGTAGTTTTAGGTTATTTACATATGATTGTATCTATTCATCAGTTTACCAACACAAAAATATAACTAGTACTACTCATATGTACAATATATTATTTGCATTAAAAAAAAACCCTTCTCTTTTAGAAGGAATTTTGAATTTGGTGTTCTTTCCCAGGTGTCCTCCATGAATGCAAAAGATAATGTTTCTTTTTCAATCACCAATACACCTTTTTGCTCAGCTAATTAGGTCCTGTTGGTTATCCTTTGAGGCCTATCATCCATGTCAGAAGTTAAAGAATATTTTGTTCTCATTTGTTCTACCAGGTTTCCTTCATTAGTTTAATTTTGGATGCATTCCTGCAGTGAAACTCTTTGGTCTTTAGTCATGGTTTATTAAATCTCTCTTCTGAAATGTACCATCTCCTTATCTTATATCACGGTGCCATTCCAAACCGTGCATACCTTTCAAGATCCATTTCAAATGTTATGTACTTCATGACACCATTCACAATTCATTTCTCTCTCTCTTTCAGACTTCTTCAATGCTCTGACTTTACCTGTCCTATCAAACATAGCATTTTGCTTTTCATTCATTCAAATTCACTGGGCACCTTTCACTTGTTGGGCACCGTATTCTATACCATAAAGGGCACAAAGATGAATGACTCAGGGTCTCTACATCAAAGATGTTGCAACTAGTGAGGGATACAAAACAGTAATGGAACTAGCCACAGTAGTACAGGAGGCCGGAGGGGGAATCTTCTGGGCCCCAGAAAAGTCTATCCAGTAAGCTGGCATCTAAACCAAGCCTTGAAAAGTGAGTATAGGGGCTCCTGGGTGGCTCAGTTTGTTGAGTGTCTGACTTTGTCTCAGGTCATGATCTCGCAGTTTGTGAATTTGAGCCCCACATTGGGCTCTGTGCTGACAGCTCAGAACCTGGAGCCTGCTTCAGACTCTGTGTCTCCCTCTCTCTCTGTCCCTTCCCCACTCATGTTCTCTCTCACTCTCAAAAATGAATAAACATTTAAAAAATGTGAGTATAGAGTTGGAGAAGGTGATTAGAAGTATTTCACATCCTGGGGAATACTTAGAGGAAACAGAGAAGCAGTTCTAAGGATGACAGGCCAAGGATTTCTGGACTAAGGAGCTAATGTACATAGAAGCTGTGTTTTAATTTTGGTCTAAGAATGTTTGAAGTCGGTTCACTTAGGATGATTACAAGATTTAACATAGAGAAGGAGCCTGCTAGGGCTATGAGCCCTCCTTACAGTTTGGGACAGGACTTGTATTTATTTTATAGTTTAACATAAAAGATTTATTGCATGGAATGAAGCCTAGGAGCATTTAGTAATACAATTGTAGTAAATAGATTTCTATTACTATGCTGCGATTAACATATTGCTCATTAATATTTTGGAGGCTGCTGGAAGGAGCTAGGTAACCTTAAAATAAAAGTATTAGTTATTATCTGACTTATACACTCAAATTTTGTAAATGACACTACTACCTGATAAATTGCTGAGTCTAGACCATGGATGCATTGGACTATTTTTATTTGAATCGGTGTAATAATTTTATGTTCTACCTCTCTTCAAATTTTTACCTAGATAATTACCAATAAATTCTTTAAAGTCAAATCCACTGTACAGGTTGGTGGTTATCAGGTCAACTTTCCTATTCTCTCTAATATGTTGTGAATTGCTTGATACTATAATGAGTATCATACCTATGTCATAATAAGTCTAAAAGGAATAAATATTAGATTGGATGAAAACAAATCAAAGAGATTGTGTTTGAGAAAAATATGGAGGACTGTAGTCAGGGTTAAAAATATCATGCTGATACTGTGCTTAGGAAAGATCAACTTTGATATCAGTTATTGTAAAAAAAAAAGATTTTAGTTGTCTATAAGCTCAGTGTGAACAAAAAAATATGATTGGATGCTGAAACAAGGGAACAAAAAAATATGATTGGATGCTGAAACGAGGTAATACATAGTAATTTATTATTAAGCGACAAGAGGAAGAGGGCAGTATTTGGATCAATAAAGTCAATAGATCCATTTTCCCATTGTTCACTGCCATTGTCAGAACACTTAGGACTATTTAAGTGGAGATAGCTAATCTAACATTTAAAAGATGGTTAAAAAAAAAAACTTAGAGATTATGAAATATGAAAAATGAGGAAACTTTGGATGCTTGACCTAGAAAAAAACTTAACAGAAACATGATAGGAGTTTTTTAAGAGGAATTATTTTATCATTTGTTACTTAGAGGCTAACAGAAAAAAAAGACAGATGTTACAAAGACGCATTTCATCTTCATGGGTAGGTTTATCCAAAATTAGAATAAGGAATGGGTTTTATAAAGGTTCTGTTCTCAATCACTTAAAGGTTTTTAATAATCTAAGTGAAGTTCTGGTAGGGATTTATTTGTGATGAAATTGGACCAGATGACCAATAATATTGCCTTCAGTGTTCAGATTTGGAGAATAGCACTCCTATAAAACAAATAAGAGGTATTCCTGATATTATAATGCAGGTTTTTTGAGGCTATGCCCTTACATTTGTCCTCACCTCTAAGACAGTAAAAGGTGATAGATTTGTTATAAGAACATTAATTATATAGAACTTGTTATATTTTATTTTTACTATCACTTATTATCATTTATTATGTACCCAAAGAAATGTGCCATGCATTTTCTAAGTATTATAATATATCCAAACAATATAACTACAGGCTACAAATTACTGGCTTCATTTAGGATTAAAGAAAATTCGCTTAAAGAAGTTATATAAATTGCTTAAAATCACACAACTAGTAAATAACACAGAGATGTTATTCCATACAAATAAATAAAATAATAAACTTGGAAGTGATATAGAGTTATGATTTCAAGTAAGGGTGACTGGGGCTCAATTACTGCTTTGAAGACCCCAAAGACTTCCTCTTTCAGTACCCAGGGTTGGCCAGATCAGAGTCACATTTCACTGAGGCAAACTCCAGAAAGCCAGATTATGGGTAAACAAATGAATAACTGTACATATATTCTGGGAATATTCACAATAATACTCCCTGATCTTAGGCACTTTGGGGAAAAAAATCAGTTGCCATTTTATTTATTTACCAAGAGAAATCACAGTCATGAGGTGTGGAAATATGGGAGAATCAATACATTCTCTCATGCTAGATTGTTAGTTCTATATGATGAATGAATAAAAAAAGAACTAAAGATAGATCAACATGGAAATCATGGACATGTTTGGAGACCATGAAATTTGAGGAAGAAACATTAGATAACTCAAGCTTTTACTTTAAGATACCTGTGCTTTCATTCTGATTGATGAACTTTCTTATATAGATATTAAGATACTTAATTTACTTACCAAAAAGTATGGTGGCCAAGTCTTCAGTCCTTTCTTTTAAGTCATTAACAACCCATGTTCTAACCCATAGTGTTTATATTACCTTGTAAATCTCAGAAGACAAACATATAACCCAAGTTTTTGGTTAGTACGCCTTCTAAGTACTGATCAGAGAATCAGTTTATCTAGCTCCAAAGCCCAGTGAAAGCCATGTGAGTCAGGGATAATGTCATTATAGACTATTTGTGCTGAATTAAAGAATATTTACTTTGGATACAACCATAAATTCTTAAATTGACAATTTCAAGGGAAAATAGAAACCTCTAAGTCACTAATGAGACAATAAGAATGAACTTGGATGATCAGAGCAGGGAATCAAAAAAAAAAAAAAGAAGAAGAAAGAAAGAAAAAAAAAGCAGATCTTTTAGAAACACCATAAATTATGTTGTTAAATTGTGACTGGGTTCTAACGCAAATCTAGTTTACCCAGGCATAAATGACAGCAGCGATTGGCAAACACTGTGTTATTTATTTTCTGGATAAGCCTTCTATCAAGCTCTTCTTTCCCAATGAAATGCACCCACATACCATGGAGAAAAAAAAATTGGTAGTGATGGAGTGTAACCCTGTGAACTTCTTTTCTGAACTTTAGAAGAATCAAGTGAATATCAAAGTCCTCTGTAAATTCACAGTTGCTTGCTTGTATAAACCAAACAAGAGGGAGAGATTCATTTGGTTGCTAAGCAGAGAAAGTGGTTACTGAAATATTTCATGGTCTGTTTGATGAGCCTGTCAGGTGCCTTCTCTGAATCTGCTACCACAAAGCATACCAATTTAAAACTCAAAGTAACAGAAATGGCAACCCATCGTGAAAATTGCCAGTTCTTTCAAATCTCAAAAGAAGAAAAAAAAACTGCACGTAGATACCATATTTTATAGGTACTTGAGCCTATGAATCAATAGTAGGATTTTTCCAAAGTCTGGAGCAGAAGTATTTGAAAATATTATTATTTCCAATCAGATAACTTCTCATTTATATGTTATTCCAAAAAAAGAAAAGCACATTTCTTCATAATGATTTTATTTATTTAATAATCAATAGAGGATTTAGGAGATGTAGAGAGTACAAATCTTAATCAACAATCTTGAAGATGCAAGACATGTATTATTTTCTTTAAATCAATGTAATCTGATTGGAACCTCTATTCAGACATTTGATGGGAATGTAAGTAAATTTGGGGGTTATTGCCCTCTCCTTACCCCCATCATAACATAGGGATTCAGAATTCCCTGGTACCAGGAGAATAGGCAAGTGGCCTTCACATGAGTCTGTTATGATTGCTACTGGTTTAATAATTACCCAGGTCCACAGAGTCACCAGGAGGTTGTCACTCTTCTATGTTCTTGTCATGTTGCCAAGCTTGGAATTCAGAATCTTGGTTGGAGCTGAGGATTTCAGCGCCTTGCAATCACCCTTGAAGAAAGGGAGCATAATCACTCCATATAAAGGATGCACATACTGAAGAAAAATACACCACCTGACATATCAAAAAAAAAATGACCAGTAAATAACAAACACAAATAAATGTATCAGTACATTATTCCTACAACCAAAGTCTTGTCTAAAATTTTTGCTTGACGCCCCGAATTTTTTTAAATTTTTATTTAAAATAATTTTAAATTTACAGAAAAGCTGCAAATTAGTAGTTTCCATATGCCATCCACCCCACATCCCCTAGTGTTAATATCCTTTATAAATCAGCAAAATGATCAAAACCAGGATTAATACTGGTACACTAGTATTAATTAGAATACAGATCTTATTCAAGCTTCACCAGGTTTTCCACATTGTGTTTAGTTTTCCTGTCTCCTTTGTCCAATCTGTGACTATTCTGCAGTCTTTATCTTTCAAGACCTTGACACTTTTGAAGAGCATCGGTCACTTAATTTATAGAGTATTCCTCATTTGGTTTGTCTGATGTGATTTGCATGAGGTTAAACCTGTTAAGACACAGCAGTAATTTTTATGCCCTTCTCAAGGAATATCAGAGGGTACATTATGTCAATAAGTATTATTATTAGTGATATTACTAAAGGTTCTGTCCTGGGTCTTGAGTTTCTCAAGTAACTGTAAGTTACTCTTTCCCATTTGTAGTTAATAAATACCTTGGGGAAAATATTTGAGAGTATGCAAATATTCAATTCCTCCTTCACAAATTTTAGCATCCATTGATGTGGATCATGTCTGCAACAATTTTTATGATTATGGTATTTGCCCAATGTTAATTTTGTTTTTCCTTTACCTGTCTACATTTATTAATTGGAGTTTTTCAATAAGGAAATCTGTTTCTTCTTATTGATTTGTTTTTTTCAGTTTATATCAGTATGGACTTTCAGGTATTTATTTTACTTATGGGTTATAATCCAATAACATCAGTGGTTTTGAAATATAAACCATAATAACACTCTATTTCTTTTTTTGAGTTCTACATATTTCCTCTTCTACTGTGACTATATTTGTCTCTGGTTCATTACAATATGCCTGTTTATTTCATTCTTCTTTTACTGTTTCCTTTGATTTTGCTTCTCAGTCTTGTTCTTCCTTTTTTAATCTTATCTATACTATTCTGTCATCCTTAATTAAAAACTTATTATCCCCCCAACATTGTCACTTTTTCCCATTACCCTCACCCTGCACACTCTTTATTCTATTTACTTTATGTATAGGGGCTGACGGCCAGAGATATTTTGTCCTGTATGAACAAAGATAAATTACCTATTCCCATCTTTTGCAAATAATCCATTTGTTCTTTCGACTTTCAAGATGAATGTGAGTAAATTAAAGGAGTCATTCTCTATTTTGGCCATCAATTTTCAGTAGGCACTGAGTAAGGTGACTGCTAGTGATACTGGTAATGGGTTATGCTTCTTTCTGTTGTATTATTGTGGTTCACTTCAGAGGATTGACAATACTTTTTGAACAGCTGCCGATCCCATCAATCTTTGAACTAAAAATAATTTAAAATAACATATATTTTTCTGTAAGAAAATTAAAGCAAAATTTTGTCCTTTGTATCTCTGTATGACAGTTGCTTAAATCACCCGTATATTTTTTTATAGTTAGATCCACATCAAATATATAAATTTTCCCCATTCTAGCCAGAAGTTATAAATTTGAGTTTTCCAGGTATATCAAAATATATGCCTGTGACACTTAATTTATTATTGTTGTAGAAGAGAAATCTTGAAAGAAGTTAACAGAAAGATAAACTCTTTCTGTATTCTTTGGAGATTTCTAATGAAATCTTATTCAGAATATTTTTTCTTATTGTGAATTGCTAAAAGTATCTTTATAAGGATGGACAAAGGGAATTTTACTTCAGTGAGATAGCAACCAGTCAAACATATACAATTGTACCTAAATAATTTAGAGAATAGGCTTAGATCTTTGAAATTCTAAATGGTGCATTACACCCAACAATAATTAGAAATCAGAGATCTTTCAAACAACAGATACAAAAATTTAGCAGTGGATAATTTTAAAAGTTTGAATGTAATTTAAAACTGTCTATTTTAATAAATGAAGATAAAACTTATTTGCATTTCAAAAGTATAATTAATATTTACTTTATTAAACATTAATTAAAATTCCCTAACTGTAAAAATCCCGAGGCCATCATCCATTTAAATACTAACAACCCATAAAATATATGTTTTGAGATTCTTTTCTATTAAAAAAAGAATCAGTAATTATAATTAAAAACAATTTTCATTTCCAAGAGTAAAATAAGAATATCAAATAATAACCTAAGAAGGAAATCTGAAGAGCTTCTGGGAAGGAGGCAATGTTTAGCTTGTGACTATTAATGACTCTTTAATAAATAAATATGTGGATGTCATAATCCTAAACCGTATAACAATATGGCAAAGTTGTGATAGCTACCTCAAGTGAATCTACATATTTAAACACATTTCAAGCCAAATCTTAAAAGATACTGCTTGAATTTGACAAAATGATCACAAGATTCACATAGGAGGAAAAAAACTATACAGAATATATTTGAGTAAAGAAACATAAAATACAAGGGGTGGAGACATGCCTGATATTTTTTAAACTGCATTTTATTTTTTTAATGTTTATTTACTTATTTTGAGAGAGAAAGGGTGCATGTGCAGTGCATATGGGAAGGGCCAGAGAAAGAGGGGGACAGTGAGATAGAGACAGAAAATCCCAAACAGACTCCATCAGTGCAGAGCCCAACGCAAGGCTCAATCTCATGAACATGAGTCCATGACCTGAGTTAAAACCAAGAGTCAGATGCTTAACGGACTGAGCCACATAGGCACCTCTTAAACTGCATTTTAAAGTCACAATGCATCCAGTCTTCTTACATGTGTTTCTTTAAGAAATAGGTATTTGAACTCATGTTGGGATGTTCAGAATTCAACTATGTATAGACTGGGGTGTGTGCAGTAAAGACAATTATTTAGGAACTTCCTTCTTATTCCCCCCCCCCAGTATTAAAGAATGCATCACCACTGAGAGAGAAAGGTCTGTGAGCAAAGCAAAGTGACCATCCATGAGAAAAGTACAAAACAACACTAACACATGTAAGCAGTTTTTTCCTACTCTTTTTCTAACACTCATCCCTAAAACCTGTTATTTAATTGGAAAGAAAAGTAACTTTCAAATAACCTAGGTAGTGATGTTGGTAAGTAACCAACATGTAACCAAGTAACCTAGGTGAGTGATGTTGGTTCTTTTAACTGGAAAAATTTTCAGATAACCCAAAGTTTTCAATGTATATTGGCTAAAACTCAAAAGTAAAACTTGAACACAATTTATTTCACATTTGGCACTCCTTATTCAGTAAGATATTTCAAACCTTTTTGTAAAAAGGAAATATCCCAATTACTGGTGATCCTGAGCTTATTTCATGTTATAAAATGTTTAATATTCTCTATCTCCTACTAACAAATGACAAAACTACATGCCAGTTCCCAGTTTGATTACATTTTGACAATATGTGCTTTTCTTTTTCCTTTTTTTTTTTTTTTTGGCATATAGGAAATGTTTAATCATGGTAACTAATGACCTCAATCGAATTATGTCTGATATTTATATTTGACTCACGTTTAAATATTTCCAAAAGCTGAAGTCCAGAGTTTGTCCTGCACACAGTGATGGGCTGGATTATTGCTCCCATTCTCCAATCCTTCCTGTCTGTATTCACATTCCTAGCCATGCTCTCTCTATGACTGGGCATGATTCCCTACTCCTCAGGTTGGTTTTGAGACCTGCCTTGACCAATAAAGTGAGAAACAATAGGCCAACTTCTAGCATAAGCCACAAGAGGCTTAAGTGTTTGAAAACACTTGTTCTTTTTTAATTTTGCCTTCAGCTTATGAAGGACATGCCCACGCTAACCTGCTCATCTTAGAAAAAACAGTTGAGAGACATATGCTAACAAGCTGGGCCACTCCTATGAGCCCAGCCTACTCATAAACAAATTAGGGAGCCTCACTAAGACTGGAAAAGCAACCCAGTCCAGACTAGCCTACATCAGCTGACAATAGAAATAAGTGTGAGAAATAAATATTTATTGTTATAGGACACTAATGCTATGTGGTTGGTTATTTTGGAACCATATTGTATCAACAGCTAACGGATAAATCTTTATATATAGTGAAGGAGCTCCAAATCTTATCCCATTCCTCCAGCTTTATAACGAATTTACAGTTTTAGCTGAACATTTCACTAAATTACTACAAATTAAGCAATAAGCAATGACTTACTGGTTTATTACATTACTGTCATAATTCATGATTGACATCATTTTAATCCTCATGACTGTTTATGGCAATCCCTTTACATATAATTTATTTCCTCAAAGCTTTTAATAATAATACCTGAATAGTGAATTGATACATTTGTTTGAATTGAAACATTGAAAGCAAAATTTTTCTAACCAATTATAAGTCTAAATAGCTTGGAGATTCTATGCAGATTATAGGACAGACATTCTCCATAAATTTAATAAGTTAATTCTACAATCCCAAAGTATTGGTAAAATATATTTAAAGCGTATAATAGGATAAAAGGAATTTAACACAAAAATATTGTATTAGAAAGAGTGTAGTAACATTGTGACTTTTTTCCTACCTTTTTTGGCTGTGTTGGATTAAATAAGGTGCCTATACATATAAGAGTAACTGGTATGATTTATAGTCCTTTGGTATGTGCTTGTAAAGTTTTTTTGGTTTTCATCCCAGATATTGAAAAAGTATGGACTGTAATGATGGACAGCAAATCATGTGTCAAGTCAGGACGTTTCCAAGTATTTGCTTTTGCCAATTTGAAATGAGAATTAAAAGTGACAAAATAATTTTTGGTAATATATCATTGAGATTTGAGCATTCAAAGAGATGTCAAACAGTCTATAATTAAAAATGATTTTTGATAATAGATCACTGTGAATTTTGGAATTTAAGGGACTGAGTGACACATTGATGAAAAAGAAATAAAACTTCCTTCCATTACTATCTACTGATTTCTGTGAAAATAATTTCTCTTGATCACATCTATAAAAACAAAAGAAATCGGGGGCGCAGAGTGGCTCAGTGGGTTGAGCGTCTGACTTCAGCTCAGGTCATGATCTTGCAGTTTGTGGGTTCGAGCCCCGTGTCGGGCTCTGTGCTGACAGCTCAGAGCCTGGAACCTCCTTCAGATTCTGTGTCTCCTCCTCTCTCTCTGCTCCTCCCCTGCTCATGCTCTGTCTCTGTCTCTCAATAATAAATAAAAATGTTAAAAACAAAACAAAAGAAATCGGAATCTAATTTATGCAGAACTCTGTCCACTCTAGCAATTTCCTGTTCATTCACAGAGACAAGAGCTAACTGAAAGAAAAATCACTAATCTCAATAAGAAACATTAAAATTAATGTTTGATAATTATATATTAATACTGAATTTATTATGCACATTACTAATACTAATGGCTTCAGCCTGGAAAAAATTTTGAATGCCTATAACCCTTCAAAGAAATTTTGCCCTTACTGTATGTATTTTTTCTTTACAAAGAGTAATGATGCAATTATCAATAAAAGTCTTGTGAGAATAAAAAGTAGATTATATTAGGATAAAACTGTATGGTTAAAATGGAATTGAAAGATGAGTCCATGTTCAAATTCCTGAATGTCCAGGAAGAACATGTTAATGTATTGTTTAGAATTATTTTGATTATTTAAATTTCAATGGATATTTAAAAGAGTACTATCACCCTATTTTTATCAAATTCCAGGAATTATTTCCATTTAAACTCATTATGATAAATCTTTGGCATGAAGTTAAAAATGTGCAAGAGGATACATAGATTTCCAAATATTATTTTAGGAAATACTAGATAACCATTGATTCAGGCTTTGAGAGCTTCTGGGAGACTCTTGCCACTCTGAGAGCAAGCATCCAAATCTTTCTCTCTTGCATTATTGCCCATATTCTGTTTGAATCATTTATTTATGCTTTAGGCAGGAAAAGAGACCCTTGGATTGCCAGTGAGAGAACAAAGTATGGATAATGAATAGAAAATAAATAGGCCACTACTTAAAATCCTGCTGGTGAAGTTTTGGGGTGATCGGAGGTTCGTGGGGTCCAGAGCTGATGGCCAAGAAAGAATTCTTGAAGATGTCTTTGGTGCAAAAAGGTGATTTTACCAAAGCACGGGGAAGGGACCCATGGGCAGGAAGAGGTGCACTGGGGTTGTGATGAAAAACTCATTATATACCCTCAGGTTGGGTGGGGGGCAGAGATAGAGTAAGTCTCTAAGGTATTTTGGACCTTGAGGGGCTAGCTGTTGCTAGGGAAACACCACATCTCACCATTTAATATGACCTCATGACCTCAGTCATGAGATCCTTCAGATGTATACTGAGGGGCCATGAGCTTGGAGTGTGATTGCCAGCATATATCTTGGGGCAGTTGAGATAAAGGAAGTAGACTTACAGGATCCTCGAGGTTGCATTGCCACCATGTTAAGCTAAGGTTCCCTTTTGCCCGTAGTGAAGTGTCATCATCAAGGTACCTGAGCCCTCAAAGGGAGGTCACTCTGCCAGTTTCAAGGACTTGTCAGTGGGCTGTAGGTGGTAAGGGAATTTAATTTTTCATTTGCCTTAGTTTCCCACATCACCATGGCAAGCACTTAAACCCTGTCCTTTGTTCTTGCGTAGCCAGGAGTGTCAAAGAATATCACACATATTCCGCTGGAGGGTGAAGGGGGAATGCCAGCCTGTATTTTGCTCTCAGCTTGCTCCATCCTTCATCACCTGATACACTATATTTATGGATAGTGGCTAATTTTTCCTGAGCATTTATCATATTGCAAGTTCTATCTACATTTAGTAACTCATTTAATCTTCATGCCTACTACATGAGATAGACACAATTGTTAGCACCATTTTACAGATTAAAGCTGGGGCTCAGAGTGGCTAACTAATACACCTACCATTATATAGCTACTTTGAATGAGATAGGCACAGAAACACTGGCAGTCTCAAGTAATATCCCTGTGGGAACTGCCCCAGGCTTCCCCCTCTGTCCCTCTGCAAGATCCCTTTGTTAATGCCTCCCCACCACTCAGTTCACTCTGTGTCCATAAAGAAGACAGGAAGAATGTACACCAAAGATTAACACTGATGATCTCTGGATGATAGTTTAACCAGTAATTTTTATTTTTGTCTGTCTTACTGACATTTTCTAAATTATAAGGGGGGAGGGGAGATGTGTCAGATTAGCTCATTGTTCTGCAAATAGTCATTCTCTTTCCCCATCTCAGTGAAGAGGCAAACATTTCTATTGAGTTGGAGCTGTGTTTGCCAGAGGAATGTGGAAAGACAGGATTGTGATTTTGATACTAGCCATTCTGATTGGTGTGAGATAATGGCTCCTTGTGGTTTTGATTTTCATTTCGCTGATGGTGAGTGATGTTGAGCATCTTTTCATGTCTGTTGGCCATTTGTCTTCTTTGGAAAACTGTCTATTTAGGTCCTCTGCCCATTTTTAAATAATCTTTTTTGGGTTTGTTTTTTTGGTTTTTTTTTGATGTTGAGTTGTATGAGCTCTTTATATATTCTGGATTAACCCCTTTTCAGATACAGTATTTGCAAATATCTTCTGCCATTTCATAGATTGCCTTTTAATTTTGTTGATGGTTTCCTTTACTGTGCAAAAGCTTCTCAGTTGGTATAATCCTAATAGTTTATTTTTGTTTTTGTTTACCTTGCCTGAGAAGACACTCTCTCATGCACTGTTAGTGGGAATGTAAATTTATGCAACCACCATGGAAAACAGTATGGAGCATCCTCAAAAATATAAAAATAGAAACACCATATGATCCAGTAATTCCACTACTGGGTATTTACCCAAAGAAAATGAAAAAACTAATTTAAAAATATATGCACCCTTATGTTTATTGCAGCATTATATACTATAGCCAAGATACAGAAGCAACTTTAATGCCCATCCATAGATGAATGGATAAAGATGTAGTATATATATGAAATGGGATATTACTTAGTCAAAGGAAAAGAGCTCTTGCTATTTGCAACAACACGGATGGACCTAGAGAGTATTATACTAACTGAAATAAGTCAGGCCGAGAAAGACAAACACCATATGATTTCACTTATATGTACAATCTAAAAAATGAAATGAATGAACAAGCAAAACCCAAAGATTCATAAATACAGAGAACAAACTGGTGGTTGCCAGAATGGAGGGGAGGGGAAGGGCAACAAGGAGATTAAGAGGGGGATTAGGGGATTAAGGGGTACAAGCATTACTCAAGCATTGAGTAATGTATGGAATTGTTGAATCACTATGAAATCACTATGTTGTACACCTGAAACTAACATTAAATGCCAACTATATTTTAATAAATAAAATTTGAAGCAAACAAAGAAAAGTGATTTATGTCAGAGTCCCAAGCCAAGGCTTCAAGTGGCATCTCTCATCTGTACCTTCATCTAGGAGCTTCAGTCCTCTACCAGGAGAAGATGCCTCAGATAAGAAGATGCCCACCCCCAGACTGTAGCCAAAAGCAGAGATATACCCCAGTCCACCTGTAAATATATGAGAAAGAAAGATGCGCTAGTTGTATTTGGGGATTGGTTTTGCAGAACAAAACTGAGTAACGTAACACATGCCTACTGCATTTAAACTCTCTTCTTTAACTATCATGCATCATATAAATTTATTCCCCTCCCAAAATAACAAACTTGTGAACTGTCCCTCATAAGACTTCAAAGCCCTTCATCATTGACATTGGTTATTAATCTCCAATGTTTTCATTCTGTGAGCATCTAATTAATTTGTAGGTGTTTGATTTTACATGTAATTTAGATGTTGATTCAATAAAGAAGAGATAGAGTTAGAGCTCATTTCCTAAAGCACTTACACTCTGCACTCTACCTCTGCACAGCCCTTTCCTTACCCCATGGGGAGAAGCTGGCTGTGCAACTCCAATCTGTCTGCACTTAACAGCAATGGGTGGCCAGGAGAAGTCCTGCTGGCTGCAACAGTGAGGTGAGATTTCAATTTGCTGGCAGTTAGATGCACTTGGTTAACAACCCTGCACACCATCGTACCATTTTTCAGTGTGCCTCCAATAGGACTAAAATCCAGGCTTTAAAAAAATAACTTGATTTGTTATCTATAAAACTTCCAAGATTTGTCACTTTTCCAACTAGTGTCAGGTGGTCAGTTTCCTAAATGGAGTGCAATCCAAGATCTGCCTGTCTTTTGTAAGAATAAGGCCTTGACTTGTGTGTTTGTGAATGAGAATCAAACTGTCACAGAAGGTTTTGTTTGTTTTCACCTTTACTCAGTATCCTGGCCTATTTATACAAGTAGTTTCAAAAAAAAGAGCATAGATACCCAGGATGAATCTGAATTAACCAAAGAAGCCCCCTACAATTTCAGACAGCGGGAGTCAATTTGACTGATACAGAGGGTGGGAATGACAAAGCGTTGGTAACAGATGCCTTCCTAACAGAGACCTGGCAGGTTGGGGTATGTTCAAACTTAAGTTTTTATCCTATTACTCATGTTATGCTTGACAAACCACCACTGGAGATTGTCTATCACTGAGAGTCCATGGTAAATCTTCTGTGAGGTTGCCTTCTGTTATTCAAGGAGAAAACACTTTACCATGAAGACATTTAAGTGGAAAATATCCCTGCTTGAAAAGGAGTCTATGCCTTTAATTACCTCACTTGGTAGGTAGTCTCTATAGTTAAAATATAGATTAATTGACAATTGGTCGATTTACCTATCTAAATCAATCAACAATAACAAAACTTCACCTACAGTTTTTCCAAGTTAGGAAATAATTTTAATAATAATATTTAAGATTATATATATATATATATATACACACACACACATACTTTGGAGACTGTCTACCAAATAAGGTAATTAAAAGCA